>NC_050579.1:23990064-24033505 GCF_011100635.1 Trichosurus vulpecula
AAAATTCATTTCATGCACAAGTGGAAGCACATGGGTACCATGTTTCCTTCCAACTTTCAAATTCAAATGTGACTGTTTCTTCAAGTCCCATCGTTCCTTCAAATTATCCTCACACAGAGGAGTTAGAGGCACTTCACTATTTTGAATGCTCTCCTTTGGACACTCTATGGCTTTCCTAAACTGAACTTTACTGGACTGAACCTAAACTGAACCTAAACTGGACTCCAGATATCGTCCACCCAGGGTAGAGTATAGGGGGATTGTCACCTCCCTAGTCCTGGTTCCCTCGCTTCTCCTAATGAAGCTTAAATTTGCATTAGTTTTCTTTGCTGCTCTATCACATGGTTGATCACATTGAGCTTGTGGTCCACTAAAGCCTCTAGATCTTTTTTCCAGATAAACTCTTGTCTAACCAGACCTCCCCCATCTTGTACTTTTGCTGAGCCACAGATCTCATTGAGTATACATTGTAAGGTCCCAGGGTTGACTAAATCCACAGAGCATCATTAGCAGACGGGAGCATTTAGAAAGCATCCCTACCCATAGAGAATCCTCCTCATATTCGGATGCTACAAAGGGAATCCTCATGAATGAGAGTGGCCAGCAGCTTCAGTGAGCATATGTTTTCTATTTCTTCATTTGCCACGGCAGATGTTAGTGCCTGAGCTGTGATTACCTTCATTGTGGTCTGTTTGTTTACACTCATGATGAGTACTGCAAGGTGAGTTGACTGAGCAGTCTCCAAAATACTGTTTCATGCTGCCTTTGGGCATACAGTGAAATGACCCAATTGTTTTGGTCATCCATCTGAGAGGAGTATGTGAGCGATCCTCCTATTTTCTCCACTTTCTTATGTTTCCTCGTCTCTTCATTCTAAGAGGCTCACACCGGATGGGGCTCAGCTGTTCTGGCACTATATCAATTCAACTCAACTCAATGTAATTCAATTAAAACTAAAATCAATTCCATTCAAGTCAAAACACAACTCAGCCCAACTGATTCGATTCAATGAAATCAACGCAATACAGTCTAATCCTACCTAATAAAAAAGCATGGGTTAGGCACCGTGCCAAGCAGTGGGGATACAAAGACAAAAAGGGTGGCTTACACTCTGTGAGAGAAACAGGTATAGGACTGCCTTAGCACAGTGCCTAGGGATAATGGGCACTTAATAAATGCTTATTAACTGACTGACACAAGAAAATAAATACAAAGAACAGAAAAGGTAGTGAACAAAGATGAAAATGAAATTGTCCCTGCCCTCAAGGGGTTTCCATTTTGCCGGGTGATACAACTTACAAGCTAGGAAATAAATTCAAAGCAATATAATGTAATGTAATTTCAAGAGGGAGAGTGCCATCTTGGTGTCTGTTGGATAAAAAATACATATTAAGTATTGATAATGGATGTTTGTAGAGAGTCTAAAAATTGTGTTGTTTCTTAGTACCCTCTGCCCCTTTTACTGCTCCTCTATCACTGTCACCAGGACTTTTATCTTTATGATGCCTCCCAAATTTGTCTCCTAGTAGCTAATACCCTGGGAGAAGAGCTTCTCTCTCCTTTGGCAGCCTGACCCCTGGATGACATCCATGAAGTCTAATCCTGGACCCACATAGAAGGACTAGTTGGGGAGAAACTTGCTTCCACTGGTTTAGCTAAAACTATCTTCATGCACTGATTCATCCAGAGTTTACTGTAGACCAGCTGTGGGCAGAGCTCTGTTCTAGGTGCTGATGAGGCTTCAAAGGCTAGAAAGGAAACAGCCTGTGTCCTTATGGAGCTCACAGTCTAGATATGTAAGGGGGCAGCAGCTTGTCTGATGACACATTCAGATAGATCCTAGGTCATAAAAGCTGCATTGCTGGTTCTGGCTAGAAGTGGTTGGGCAGAAAAAGAGGAATGAGTTTTCAGAATATAGTACTGGAAGGTAGCTGGGTGGCATAGTAGACAGAGCTTGAAATCAAGAAGACTCATTTTCCTGAGTTCAAATATGGACTCAGACATTTACTAGCGGTGTGACTCTGAACAACTCACTAAGCCCTGTTTGTCTCAGTTTCCTCATCTCTGAAATGAGCTGGAGAAGGAAGTGACAAAGTAAATCGCCGGCATTTTATATTCACAGACCAGGGCAACATCCTAGAAATAAATAAATAACTAAACAAATGAATGAATGAATGAATAAATAAATAAATAACTAAATGAATGAATGAATAAATAAATAAGTAAATAAATAAACACACAAACAAACAAACAAACAAATCAATCAACAGTCTTTAGGCCTAGTATTTGACTTCTTAATGCCCAAGGCCTGGTCATCCTTCATCAAGTTAGTGTTGAATATTTTCCAGTTTTGTTTTTTGCCTTCAAAAATGTTTTATTTATGCCTTTCCAGGATGCCATCCTGGTCCCCCTTCCTTCCAGTCCTTCCCTCTCAGACTGCCTTCTATTTACTCAGCATATATATTGCACATACCTAGGTGTTGACATGCTGTTGTGCCTGTTAGAACAGGGAATCCTTGAGGGCAGGGACTGTGTTTGTCCTTCTTTATATCCCCAGGACTTAGTACAGCACCTGACAGCTCTTAATTAACTGATGCTTGTTAATTGATAGAATGTAAGTTCCATGAGGACAGGGTCTATTATTCAAAATCTCATTTTTTTCAGGAGGCCTTTCCTGGCTCTGTCCCTCACCCCCAACTGTTGGTGCCTTCCCTTTGAGATAATCTTCCAAGAGGCATACTATGGCATTTAAAAAAAAGTTTGAGAGATACAATTGCTGGGTAATTTAATCATTTTATTAATAATGCCAGCATTTTAATAACAGGATAGCCATTTGGTCCTCTTTCTCTTAGACTAAAGGCAATCATGGCAGTTGGCTCATAGCTTATATGCCCTTTTGGAAGAGGAGTGTTGCTGAGGGTGACAATTAACTCTGATTGGTTAACAATCAATAAGAGTATGGATATTCAGGTCCAGGGGCTGTACCTGAACTTTGATTATACCATTTACTTTTAAGTTAACCTTAGCTTTGGGCAATCTATTCAAAGAATTTATATGCATCCAAACCTGAGTGGAACACAATGGCTGTCCTGCTTGGGTGGGGTCTGGATAGAGGAGGTTAACTCGGCCTTCAGACACTGAGGTCTTGAAATGAGAATAAAAGAAAAAGGTGGAAATCTGAATCTCCCCAAATTGTTGGTTCTTAATAATAACTTCTCTCATATGCACACACATGTATGTGTGTTTATGTATGTGTGTGTATATATATACACATATATATACACCTACACACATTATATATTCCAAGAAATATATGTGTATAGATACACATATAAATAAATGACATGTATATACACCTATACAAATTATATAAATAAATCTTATATACAGTATGTAAATAAACTTTATATGCACGTAGGTATATTGTTCTTGTCTCTCCAATTAGAATGGGAGCCTCTTGAGGGCAAATGTCATGTTTTTGGCTCTCTCTGTAATCACAGCACTTAGTAAAGTGGTTGGCTTATAGTAGATACTGAATAAATGCTTATCACCAGATTAGCTTTTGTTTTGGCATCATGGCCATTTACAAACATTACTTCCCATTCCTCAAACTTTAAATTTTTCTTTGTAGCAAAGAAAAGTAGTTCTGCAAAAATGACCTGTAAAACAACCTGAATAGTTTATATACCATTTTGTTCCTTCAATCTCCTATTTCCCTTCTTTTCTGCAGGATGAAGACTGCTTACTTCAGCCTAGGGTTTTTTCCCCCAGCATAGAGTTCAGTGTAATTTTTAGATATTATGTATGTTGTTTTCCAATTTGCACTGGTTCAAATAAGTTCTCCCATATTTCTCCGAATTCCTCCCATTTGCCATTTCTTACTGCATGATAATATTACCTTACATTCACATCCTGCATTTGGTCAAACCATTCTCCAATGGGTTGGTTGTTTATTAAAACTTAGATTTCCTTCATGTGTCTTTTCAGTTCTTAGAAAGTTGTTCTTTATAAGGCAAAAGCCTAGGAAAATCATTGAAACAAATAAATTAATTAACAAGCATTTTAATGTACTTATTATTGGGGCAAGTAGATTGTGCGGTGGATAGAACGACAGATTTAGAATCAGGAAGACCTGAGTTCAAATCCCACTTCAGGCATTGATCAACTGAGTGACTCTGAGCAAATCATTTCACTCTTGTTTGCCACATCTGTAAAATGGGGATCATGACAGCACTTATTTTGCACGGTTGTTGTGAGCGTCAGATGAGATAGAATTCGAAAATGCTCAGCACCTCTCTTGGTAAAAAGTGCTATATAAAGGTTAGTTATTATTCCCCAGGCACATCATTATTATGATTATGACCCAAGAATATTATTATTTTGTGATGACAGTGATGATGCCCTAGGCACTGTGATATACCTTGGGAATGCAAGCATAGAAATGAGACCATTTCTGCCCTTAAGGAGCTTATTGTCAGAATTCTGTGGCTTGCATTAAGTCCTGGGTGCTCCAGGCCAAGAGATTTGGAGGCTCTTCCAAGCAGGGACCATTTTATTACCATTACCCACCAGCTTCGTTCAAGGTCCTTGAGGTGTGGCAGACTCCCATTCTCTGACAAAAGTGGTCTTGGGTAGAACATCTACACTGTTGGGTCTCTTATTGATACATAAAACTTTTAGTAAGTGAATACATTCCAAAACAATCTAGTCCAGGTTTTGAACACCTATGATAGTGGACAGAGTATGGGCCTTTGACTTTTATTTTTGAACTCAGGGTGTAGATTTTTTCTCTACCCATGCACATCAATGGCTTTCCTATAAATCTTATAGATTCTAAGTCTTATAGATTTGCCTAAGGGCACCAAATGGATAAATGACTTGCCCAGGGTCACCTAACTGATTTGTGTCAGAAGTTGTATCAAATTGAAGCCTTCCTGACTTTCTAAGGCCAGTCTTCTATCCATTATCCTCCTTGCTCTACATTTAGTAGGTGCTTGTCAAAAGCTTGGCTATAGCTGATTTTTATTCTTTTTCATGTCCTTTTGCCTCCAAACTCTTTTTACTTTCAAATATTTGTAGTCTAACTTTGAAGGTCAGTGCCATGCTTGTGAATTAGATACTAATGACTCCATAAAGTAAAAATCTAACCTTTGCATAGAAAGATCAAGAAAACCCACTTTGAATTTTTTTTTCCTGCTCTAGGGCCAAGTTAAAAATGGCTTTGTATTGAAACAATATGGTTGTCTGGGGAAGAAACTCCTGCTTGCTCTTCTGCATTGGGCAGAAATGAATTAGTCTGTGGCAAAAAAGCATTAGGAGATGATGACAACGGGGACATTGAAAAGGAAAGGATGAATCCAGATCCTCGTAAGTAGAGACTGCTAGGGACAGGGTCCAGGAAGGAATGTTTAGTCTGGAGATGGGAGGCTTGGGGCACAAGAGAGATTTGTTTTAAGGATCTAAAGGAGGGTCCTATAGAAGAACAATTAGATCTGTCGTGCTTGGCGCCAGAGGGCAGAACGAGTAGTAAGGGGAAGAGTCGATTAAGGTTAATATAAAGAAAATAAGTCCTAACAATTAGAACTTTTGGTATGTGGAATGAACTTCTTTTTGGGAAGGAGGAAGGAATGCACCTACTATGTGCCAGGCACTGTATGAAATACCTTTCACAAATGTTATCTTATTTAATCCTCACAACAACTCAGGGATGTAGATGCCATCACCACTCCCATTTTACAAATGAGAAAATTAAGGCCGATAAGTTAAGTGACTTGCTCATAGTCCCACAACTATCAAGTATCTGAGGCTGAATTTGAACTCGGATCTTCCTGACTCCAGTGCTCTATCCAGGTGACTCCTGGAGTAATAAATTTTCCCTCTCTGGGTGTCTTCAACTGAAAGGATGGATGACCATGGGATCATAGATCTTGAGCCTGAAGGGAGAAAGCCCAGGTGCTTATCAAATATTATTGCATTTTTTCCTCACAACAGCCATGGGAGGGAGGTGCTTTTATTATCTTCATTGTACAGTTGAGGAAACTGAGACAAACAGGGGTTAAGTGACTAGCCCAAGGTCACTTGTAGATAATGTAGGTCAGGATTTGATTCCAGCTTTTCTGACTCCAGCCACTGCCCTTTTCTCTGTATCATGCCACCCTTTCAGGGATATTGAACAAGGATTCTGCTCAGATACTGATGCCCTTGAAGTTCCTTCCACTGCCAAGATTCAGGGAAATGCTTCCCTCCCACTCTGGGCTGGTACTTGATATGCCTCCCAAGCACAGAGTGATTTCCCTTGAGACACAGGGATTTCACGGATTAGCTGTCTAGACATTTGACTCATCCTAGTACAGATTTGATCCAGAACAGAGCATTAGATCCTTCAGGAAAAGTAAAATCAGGGGGAAAGTCACATAAAGCATTCTCCTGTTCCGCTTCTCCTCCACTGCACAGGGCACCTTCTCGGATTGGTTAGCGGAGGGGGGAGGGTGGGGGTGGGAGGTTGTTATTGCCAGTGTTTTTCTCATCTCTGCTCAGAAACAAACCTTGCGTTCGTGCTTGTGGCATCTGGGTGGCACAGTGAACCGAGCCTGGGATGACAAGGTCAAATCTGGTCTCAGACACTTAGTGGCTGTGTAAGCCTTTGTCTGCCTCAGTTTCCTCAACTTTAAAATGGGGGTGATAATAGCGCCTGCCTCCCGGGGTTGTGAGTATTACATGACAGCATCTGTGAAGAGTTTTTCAAACCTATAGAACCATATAAATGTAATGAATCATTATCTAGTGTTGCCACAAACAGAAGATGTGTTTAGTGTTCTCTCAGTTTTCACTGGTCTAGGTTTTGTTCTAGGTCCTTTGATGCTACATACCAGCATCCCAAAGCATCCCCACTGACTCTATTTGAGGAAATTACCAGGTTCTTGTGGGAGTGTTGAATGGCTGTTTGTTCAAATAGAGAATTTTTTCTTAAAATAATAATAAAATTTCATCCAACCTAGATCTAGACCACAGGTTCTTAACCTATTTTGTGTCCTGGATCCCGCTGGTGGTCTAGTGAACCCTTGTTTCAAATAATGTTTTTAAATGCATTAAAAAGATACATGGGATGAAAAGAGAAACCAAACAAGTTAAAATACATTGATAACATTTTAAAAAATGAGCAGACCCCCTGTTAAGGACCCTTGTTCTAGGGCCAGAAGAAAGCTTGGAAGAACCTGCTCCAACTCCCTCATTTTACAGATAAAGAAACTGAGGCCCACACTGGTAAAGTGATTTTCCTAAAGTCACCCAGGTGGTTGGTTGTAGGAGGTAGAGCTGAGATTCAAACAGTGTTTTTCTGGTTCCAAAGCTAATATTTCTTCCACCGCATCACACTGCCCATCTACATGTCTACACCAAGAAAAAAGTCATTAGTGATATTGGTCTATACTTCTTTGGCAGCTTTGTTTCTATTGTTTTAGAAATCAACACTTGAAATGGCTTTCTTTAGCTGTCCCCCATTCTTAGAATACCCTCCCTCCTCACCTCTCCCTCCTGGCTTCCTTTATTACTCCACTCAAATGTCACCTTCTATGGGAGGGCTTTGCCAGTTCAGCCCCTAGCTCCGCTCTGTTAGTGCCCACCCTCTTCCATTTTCACTTCATATATTTTGTATGTCTAATTTCTTGAATGTTTTCTCAGCCATTAGAATGTCAGCTCCTTGAAGGCAGGTATTTTTGCCTTACTTTGTATGTACTGGTTTGACACAGTGTCTGGCACACAGTAAACACTTAAATGCTTGTTGACTTGGACTGACACCATATTTGCCTCTAACAAGGTGTGTGATAGCTTGCCATATTTCTCTGTTTTGAAACACTCTATATAGCGTTGAAGTTATACATTTTTCAAGTCTTGTGGTACTGTAGCCAGAATGGACTTTGTTTTCTTTGAATGACTCAGCTCGCCTCGTTGAGCTTCCCTGGACGCTGGGGCTTGCTCTTCCGGGGCAGGACCAGAGCTTCCTGTGTGATGAGTCGTGGCGCTGGCTGAGGGGAGGTGTGTTAACGTGGTCTACGCTGGGGGAGGGGCCAAGTCAAGAACCAATCGGCCCTGGTCATTCAGGCGGCACTTGATGATGTCAAAAACTCCATAAGAGGGGAGAGGACAGCTTGAAGATCCTCCTTTCCTTTTCCGGTTGGAGCCAGAGACACCTACAGCCGAAGCTGAGCTGCCGGTAGCAGAGCTGACTAGAGGCTAGTGGGTAATCTTCTTACCGTAGAGGGGAAGCATGTATATGATTTTGCCTTATACCATCTCGCTTCTCTGTGGCCTCCTGGTTACCCTTGTAAGGCGGACTTATTGGGCCTGGAAGCTTTTGATGAAAATATCAAAATGGGGACGCTGGTTTGTGGGCTTGTTATTGTGGAGTGTAAATACATGCTTTAGTTCTCCTGCCTTCTGCCTAGAGAATTCCTTATATCCTGCGGTTCCGGACCTTTTAGGCACATATGAGATTCTCTTTGAAATCATAAATTCTGCCTTCCTAATATAGGTACTGACTGGTAAATTCATTTGGCCCTTTGGCTTTTCTCAGGCAAAATGACTTGCCCAAGGTCACTCAGACAGCGTGTGTCAGAGGCGGGACTTAAACGCAGCTCTTCTTGACTCTGAGATTGGCTTTTTATCCACCATGCCTTGTTGTCTTTCAAGGGGCATGTTGTTCCTTTGGTTTCTTTTTGAGCCAATCAATCAAGCCAAGAGGCATTTATTAAACATCTATTGTGTGCGAGGCACTGGTGCTAAGCTCTGAGGAAACAAAGGCAAAAACAGTCCCTGCCTTGAAGAAGCTCACATTCTAGTGGTCTAGAAAACACGTAAAAAATTCTAACGAGGAGAGATGATGCAACGTGTAAATCACTTAGTTATGTACCAGATACACTAAAAAGTAGCCTAGACGTACTTACTGCCATGAAGGCATGTAGAATGTTCTCTGAAGATTTTCTTTATCTCTTTCCCTCAGCCCTTTTATCTTCTAGATGGGGAAGTTATTTTCCAGAGGGCGCTATCCAACGATCTCTATCTCCATCTGTCTGTCTTCAGCTTTTCCTTTTTCTCTGTCATCTCTAGCTTTATCTCCAGTTATCTCTATCTAAATTAATCAACCCAAGTTTCTATTGACTCGAAGTCTAGCTCATTCCCCTCCACCATACTTTTTCTAAGGGGGGGTGCACAGTTTGCAGAGAGAGAAGAGCACTCTATAGAGCCCACATGGAGTTCTCAACCCTCTTGAATCCCTGAATTAAAACCTCTCTTATTGCTTTTGACTTGTTTCAGTTGTGTCTGACTCCCTGTGGCCTCATTTGGTGTTTTCTTGGCTAAGGTGCTGGAGTGGTTTGACATTTCTTCCTCCAGCTCAATTTATTGATGAAGAAATTGAGGCAAACAGGGGTAAGTAACTTGCCCAGGGTCACACAGCTAGTAAGTGTATGAGACCAGACTTGAACTCTGGTCCTTCTGATTCTAGGGCTGCTGCTCTATCCACTACTCCACCCAGCTGCCCCTCTCTCCCAATTTACCTTGTATTTAAACTCTCCTCTCTCCATTTGGAGTTCAGGATTAAATTTTTTTCTTTTAATTATTTTAATTTTTAGTTCACAACATTCAGTTCCACAGGTTTTTGGGTTCCAAAATTTCTATCCCTCCCTCTCCTCCCCCCCACCCCAAGATGGCATATAATCCAAGATAGGTTCTATATTTACCTTCACATTGAACTTATCTACATAATAGTCCAGTTGTAAAGATGAATTATAATGGAATAAATCATGAGAACAGAGAAACGAAACCAAAAAAGAAGGAAAAAAAGAGAGCAAATAGTGTGCCTCAATCCGCATTCAGACTCCATAATTCTTTCTCTGGATGTGCATAACTTTTTCTATCATAAGTCTTTTAGGACTGTCTTTCAACCTTGTGATGATGAAAGGAGTCAAGTCTATCAAAGTTACTCCTTACAGATACTGTGTGTCTGTAATTGTGTATAATGTTTTCCTGGTTCTGCTCCCTTCACACAGCATCAGTTCGTATGAGTTTTTCCAGGTTGTAATGAAGTCCGTCTGTTCCTCATTTCTTTTTTTTTTTTTTGTAAATTTCTTTATTTATTTTTAGTTTACCACGCACGGTTCTACATAGTTTTGAGTTCCAGTTTTTCTCCCCTCCCTCCCCCCTCCCTCCCCAAGACGGCATGAAGTCTCATATAACTGTCATGTATAACTTCGCATTGAATTAATTTATGCACTAGTCAAGTCGTGGAGAAGAATTTTGACCAATGGAATGAATCATGAGAAAGAAGAAACAGAACCAAAAAAAAAAAAACCCAAAAACAAAAACAAAAGAGAAGCAGAAAAGGCGAGCCTGTAGTGTGCCTCAGTCTGTATTCAAACTTCGCAGTTCTTTGTCTCGATGAAGATAGCATTCTCCATCGTGAGTCCCCTGGAGTTGTCCTTGCCCCTTAGGTTGCTGAGAAAAGCGCAGTTTGTCAGGGTTGGTCCTCACGGAATCCATATATCTGTGGCTGTGCACAGCGTTCTCCTGGCTCTGCTCCGCTCACTCAGCATTATGTCGTGTAGGTTTTTCCAGGTTGTTATGAAGTCTGCATCATCCCCATTTCTTATGGCACAATAGTATTCCATTACCTTCATGTACCACAGTTTGTTCAGCCATTCCCCAATTGATGGGCATCCCTTTGATTTCCAATTCTTGGCTACCACAAAGAGAGCCGCTATAAATATTCTTGTACATATGGGTCCTTTTCCCGCTTGCGTGATTTCTTTGGGATACAACCCTAGAAGTGGTATTGCTGGGTCAAAGGGTATGAACATTTCTATAGCCCTTTGGGCATAGTTCCAAACCGCCCTCCAAAATGGCTGGATCAGCTCACAACTCCACCAGCAATGCAACAATGTTCCAATTTCCCCACATCCTTTCCAGCATTTATCATTCTCCTGATTTGTTATTTTAGCCAATCTGACAGGAGAGATGTGGTATCTAAGAGTTGTTTTGATTTGCATTTCTCTAATCAGCAGCGATCCAGAGCATTTTTCCATATGCCTGTAGATAGCTTTAATTTCTTCCTCTGAAAACTGCCTGTTCATATCCTTTGACCATTTCTCAATTGGGGAATGGCTTGTATTCCTATATATTTGGCTCAGCTCCCTGTATATTTTAGAGAGGAGGCCTTTATCAGAGATACTAGTTGCAAAGATTTTCTCCCAATTTTCTGCTTCCCTCCTAATTCTTGTTGCATTGGCTTTTTTGTACAAAAACATTTCAATTTGACATAATCAAAATTATCCATTTTGCATTTTGTAATGCTCTCTATCTCTTGTTGGGTCATGAATTCTTTACTTTTCCACAAATCTGATAAGTAAACTATTCCTTGCTTTCCCAAATTACTTAGAGTATCAACTTTTACTCCTAAATCATGAACCCATTTTGACTTTATTTTGGTATATGGTGTAAGATATTGGTCTATGCCCAGTTTTTGCCCTACCATTTTCCAATTTTCCCAACAGTTTTTGTGAAATAGTGAATTATTAGCCCAGAAACTGGCCTCTTTGGGTTTATCAAAGAGTAGATTGCTAAACTTGTTGATTTCACCTATTTGTGTACCTATCCTATTCCACTGATCCACACCCCTGTTTCTTAACCAGTACCAGGCAGTTTTGATGACTGCTGCTGTGTAGTACAGTTGAATATCTGGTGTGGCTAAGCCACCATCTCTAGCATGTCTTTTCATTGATATCCTAGATACTCTAGACCTCTTGTTTTTCCAAATGAATTTTGTTATTATTTTGTCCAGCTCAGTAAAAAAATTTTTTGGTAGTTCGATTGGTATGGCACTGAATAGATAGATTAATTTAGGTAGAATTGTCATTTTTATTATATTAGCTCGGCCTAACCATGAGCAACTGATATTTCTCCATTTATTTAGATCTGATTTTATTCGCGTGAAAAGTGTTTCATGGTTATGTTCATATAGGCCCTGGGTTTGTCTTGGCAAATAGACTCCCAGATATTTTATAGTGCCTTCAGTAACTTTGAATGGAATTTCTCTTTCTATCTCTTGCTGTTGGGCTTTGTCAGTAATGTATAGGAATGCTGAGGATTTATGTGGGTTTATTTTATATCCTGCAACTTTGCTAAAGTTGTTTATTATTTCAAGTAGTTTTTTACTTGATTCTCTAGGATTCTCTAGATAAATCATCATATCATCTGCAAAAAGTGATAATTTAGTTTCTTCTTTTCCTATTCTAATTCCTTCAATTTCTTTTTCTTCTCTTATTGCTACAGCTAATGCTTCCAGTACCAAATTGAATAATAGGGGTGATAATGGACATCCTTGTTTCACCCCTGATCTTTTTGGGAATGCATCTAGTTTATCCCCATTACAAATAATGCTTATTGATGGTTTTAGGTAGATGCTATTTATAATTTTGAGGAAGGTTCCACTTATTCCTATGCTTTCTAGTGTTTTTAATAGGAATGGGTGTTGTACTTTGTCAAAGGCTTTTTCTGCGTCTATTGAGATGATCATATGGTTTCTGCTAGTTTTGTTGTTGATATGGTCAATTATGCTAATAGTTTTCCTAATATTGAACCAGCCTTGCATTCCTGGAATAAATCCTACCTGGTCATAGTGTATTATTCTTGTAATGAGTTGCTGCAATCTTTTTGCTAATATTTTATTTAAAATTTTTGCATCAATATTCATTAGAGAAATTGGTCTATAATTTTCTTTCTCTGTTTTAACTCTACCTGGTTTGGGTATTAGTACCATATTTGTGTCATAAAAAGAATTTGGTAGGACTCCTTCTTCACCTATTTTCCCAAATAGTCTACAAAGTATTGGAATTAGTTGTTCTTTAAATGTTTGATAGAATTCACATGTAAAACCATCTGGCCCTGGAGATTTTTTCCTAGGGAGTTCGTTGATGGCCTGCTCAATTTCTTTTTCTGATATGGGGTCATTAAGAAATTTCACTTCCTTCTCTGTTAGTCTGGGCAGTTTATGTTTTTGTAGATATTCATCCATATCTCTAAGGTTGTCAAATTTATGGGCATACAGTTGGGCAAAATAATTCCTAATTATTGTTTTGATTTCCTCTTCATTAGAGGTGACCTCACCCTTTTCATTTTTTATACTGGTAATTTGATTTTCTTCTTTCTTTTTTTTAATCAAATTGGCCAAAGGTTTGTCAATTTTATTGGTTTTTTCATAAAACCAGCTCTTTGTTTTATTTATTAATTCAATAGTTTTCTTGGTTTCAATTTTATTAATCTCTCCTTTGATTTTCAGTATTTCTAATTTGGTATTTAATTGGGGGTTTTCAATTTGCTCTTTTTCTAGCTTTTTCAGCTGTATGCCCAGATCATTGATCTCCTCTTTCCCTATTTTATTCATGTAGGCATTTAGAGATATAAAACTCCCCCTAAGAACTGCTTTTGCTGCATCCCATAAGTTTTGGTATGTTGTTTCATTATTGTCATTCTCTTGAATGAAATTATTAATTGTTTCTCTGATTTGTTCTTTGGCCCACTCACTCTTTAGAATTAAATTATTTAGTTTCCAATTAGTTTTTAGCTTATTTTTCCATGGTACTTTATTAAAAATGATTCTTATTGCATCATGATCTGAAAAGGATGCATTGACTACTTCTGCTTTTCTTCACTGGATTGTGAGGTGTTTATGCCCTAGTACATGGTCAATTTTTGAGTATGTGCCATGTACTTTTGAGAAGAAAGTATATTCCTTTTTATCCCCATTCAGTTTTCTCCAGAGGTCTATCATATGTGCCTTTTCTAAAATTCTGTTTACCTCCTTAACTTTTTTCTTATTTATTTTGAGGTTAGATTTATCAAGTTCAGAAAGGGGGAGGTTGAGGTCTCCCAATATTATAGTTTTGCTGTCTATTTCTTCCTATAACTCCCTTAACCTCTCCTCTAAGAAACTGTATGCCTTACCACTTGGTGCATATATGTTAAGCAATGATATTGCTTCATTGTTTATGGTGCCTTTTAGCAGGATATAATGTCCTTCCTTATCTCTTTTAATTAGATCTATCTTTACTTTTGCTTTGTCTGAGATTAGGATGGCTACACCTGCTTTTTTTACTTTAGCTGAGGCACAATATATTTTACTCCAGCCTTTTACCTTAACCCTATGTGTATCCCCCTGTTTCAGATGCGTTTCTTGTAAACAGCATATTGTAGGATTATGGTTTTTAATCCATTCTGCTATCTGCTTCTGTTTTGTGAGAATGTTCATCCCCTGCACGTTCAGGGTTATGATTTCTATCTGTGTCTTTTTCTCCATCCTAATTCCCCCTGTTTATGCTTTTATTTCTCCCTTTCCCCTTCTCTTCCTCAACAAAGTTTTGCTTTTGACCGCCGCTTTCCTCGGTTAACCCTCCCTCTTTATTCCCCTCCCTTATCTAACCGTTACCCACTTGCTACTTCTCCTCTTTCTTCTGCCCTCCCCCCTCCCTTTTTCCCCCCTTTCCCTCCCACTTCCCGTAGGACAAGTTAGATTTCTAAACTTATCAGAGTATGTTATTCCCTTCTTGAACTAGATCAGATGACAGTAAAGCTCAAATACTGCTCTTCTCCCTCCCTTCTTTCCCTCTACTATAATATGTTTTTTTGCCACTTCCTTTGGTGTAATTTACCCTTTTCTACTGCCTCCTTACCACTTCCTTGCCCTCCCTTTATATCTCTTATTTACATTTTATATCTTTACATCGGTTAATTTATACAGGCATTCACAACCTATGTATATCCCTTTCATTTGTCATAATAGTTGTACCATTCACAAGAATGACTTATATGTGTGTATATATATATATATATATATATATATATATATATATATACATAAAAAACATACATAAGATGATATAATACCACTTAAAGATGTAAACAATCTAAGCTTATTGGTTAATGAGGTTTGTGGGGTTTTTCCCCCTGGTTACCTTTTTATGTCTCTCTTGAGTTTTGTATTTGGAGATGAAATTTTCCATTGAGTTCTGGCCTTTTCATCAGGAAGGTCTGGAATTCCCTTATTTCATTGAATGTCCATCGCCTTACCTGGAAAATTATGCTTAGTTTTGCTGGGTGGTTGATCCTTGGTTGTAGTCCCAGCTCCTTTGCCCTTCGGAATATCATATTCCAATTTCTCCTGTCTTTTAATGTGGAAGCTGAGAGATCCTGCGTGATCCTGACTGTAGTTCCACGATATTTGAATTGCTTCTTTTTGGCTGCTTGCAGTATTTTCTCCTTGAGTTTATAGCTCTGAAATTTGGCTATAATATTTCTTGGTGTTTTCAGTTTGGGATCTCTTTCAGGGGGTGATCGGTGAATTCTTTCAATGACTATTTTGCCCTCTGGTTCTAGGACCTCTGGGCAGTTGTCTTTGATAATTTCTTCGAAGATACTGTCAAGGCTCCTTTTTTCATCGTGGATTTCCAGTAGACCAATAACTCTCAAATTGTCTCTCCTGGATCTATTTTCCAGGTCAGTTGTTTTGCCAATCAGATATTTCACATTTTTTTCTATTTTTTCATTCTTTACGTTTTGTTTTATTACTTCTTGATGCCTCATAGATTCATTAGCTTCCACTTGCTCAAGTCTAATTTTAAATGAGTTAGTGTTTACATTTTGCTTTTGAGCCTCCATTTTCAATTGGTTGATTTCACCTCTCAGGGTGTCATTTTCTCTCTTTAGATTCTGTATCTCCGTAGCCATTTCGCCAATCTTATTCTTTAGGGACTTTTCCATTTTTTCCATGTTTTCTTTTACCTCCCTAATTTGGTTTTTAAAATCCTCCTTTAGCTCTTCCAGCAGTGCTTTTTGGGCTGGAGACCGGTTCATATTAGCTTTTGAGGTATCTGATGTATCTACCCTGTCAATGCCGTCCTCCTCCATATCGATATTTTGATCCTGCCTGTCTCCATAAAAGGAATCTATTGTCCTCGGTTTTTTTTGTATTCTTCTTCATGTTTGTTGTTTTCCCTTTTCCTGGCGTTACAACGAATTTCTATCTTTGGGCTCTCTGCCCCAGCTTTCTTATTCTGGGGGTTGTGAGTTTAGAATTAAAACCTTCAGTTTCCTGAGGTGTGGGGGAGGGGTCTGGCTCCCTGGCATCTCACTCCCTGTGGGTGCTCTCCAGCACTTGCTTTTCAGCAATGGTCTCAGCTGTTTGTTGTTTGAGCTGATGTCTGGCACTTCCCCTGGGGGAGCAAGGTTACGTCTGGGCTCCTGGCGTTGACCCCTGCTTCTAGTATTTGTCCTGTGAGGCCCTGCTACTCTCTCCTCTGTTTCATTTCTCTTTTTTTTTTTTCCCGAGGAATTCTCTGGGTGAGGGGGGGAGGGATTAGAGCCGTTTACCTGGCCATTGAGTCTTCCGGAAGTTCAAGAAGCTGAGTTCCTGGGTTTTGCAAGCATCAGGAGTGGGTGTTTTCACGGCTGGTGGCGTTGCGCTACCTCTCGTCGCTCCCGCAGACTGCCGTCCTATGTTGGGAGTCCTGGGGATCTCTGCCGGTTTCGGGCGCCCAGCTTTCTCCCAGCCCGCCTCCCACGTGGATTTCTCGGCCAGCCGCTTCCGCCTTGGTCTGGAGCCGCTCCACACCGAGCACTCTCCGAGCCTGCAGGTTCGTTCCTCCGGCCTTTCAGACTCTCCCGGCTCGGAAATTTGCCCCACGCCGACTGCTCGCGGTTTCTGACTCTCTCAAATCTGCTCAAATTCACTTTTTTATAGGAATCTGACAGACCTTGTGAGAGAGCTCCGGTAAGACGCTGCCTTCATGCGGCCATCTTGGCTCCACCTGTTCCTCATTTCTTATAGAACAATAGTATTCCATTACATTCATATACCACAGTTTGTTTAGCCATTCCTCAATTGATGGACATCCCCTTGATTTCCAATTTTTTGCTACCACAAAAAGAGCTGCTATAAACATTTTTGTGCATACTGGTCCCTTTCCCACTTGTACGATCCCTTTGGGATATAGCCTTAGAAGTGGTATTGCTGGGTCAAAGGATATGCACATTCAATCTTACTGCCTCCAAGCCTAGCACTGTCTCTGTTCTGCCACACTGATGGTTCCTTTGTGTCCTGGGATAAACAAAAACAGTGTGTCTAACCCAAGGAAACTTACAATACAGAAGGATGAGCCAAGGACACAAATACTCAGCCTAAACTGGTTTTGTCCTCTAGGACCAAATAAAACAAATTTAATCCTTTCTCCATGAGGCAGACCTCTGAAGACTCAAAGACAGCTTTCCTGTCATTTATGAGTCTTCTCTTCTTCAGACTAAATATCCCCTGTTCCTTCAACCAATTCTCCTGTGACCCACACTCAAGGCCCTTCATCATTCTGGTTGTCTTCTTGACATTCTTATTAATATCCTTCTTAGGTCCTGGGTACCCAGAACTGAACACCACATTCCAGATAGGTCCTTATGAATGAAGACTACAATTGGTCCCATGTCCCTTTGCCAAGTCATGTTGATCTTGTGGTCCATGAAGCCCTTTCACCCCATATCTTTTTCAGAACGACTGCTGTCCAAACATCTTTCCCATCTTGTACTTGTGAATTTAATTTTTAGACTGTACCCTGACCTATCAAAGTCCTTTTCAGGTGTTGACTCTATGATCCAGTTGTTAGCTCTCTTTTTAACCTTAATGTCATCTGAAAATTTGGTGCATATATCATCTATGTCCTCATTCAGGACATTGATCAACATGTTAAGCAGCACGGGGCCAAGTATCAAACATGAGACACTCCATTGGAGAAGTGCTATTATGTTGGCATGGAATTATTAACACTTATTCATTGCTTCTGGCCATCCAAACAGCTTTGCATTCATCTGATTGTATTATGGTCTTATTGATACATCTCTCTCTCTCTTTTCCATAAGAAAAGTATGATATGCTTTACCAGAAGCTTTGCTCAAATCCAAGTAAACTCTATCCATGGCATGCTCCACAGTGACACTAGTTAGTAATGCTGTCCAAAAAAGAGATGTCATTAGTCTGGCATGCCTTGTACTTGAAACATGTTGGCTCTTTGTAATCATACAGTAGCTAGAGCACTAGACTTTCATCCTTTAAAAGGCAGAAGTACCAACCAGGACAAATTTTATTCTAGATCTGGTTCTTACTATAGAAGGAACGAATTGACTGTTGGGATGGAAAATGGTGGGTTTGTTGTGGAGAAATGATCGTTCCCTCTTATAGGTTCTGATCGAGAAGGAAAATAAATCCACCCTGGTTGGTACTTCTGCTTTTTAAAAGATGAATTGTTTTTATGAAAGTGTGTTAACATTATTAGCTGCTCTGCTTTTTTTGTGGGGAAGAGTGAGGGTAAGAGAAAGAAAGAGAGAGAGAGAGAGGGAGAGAGAGAGAGAGAGAGAGAGAGAGAGAGAGAGAGAGAGAGAAAGAGAAGACAGAGAGGAGACAGAGAAATATATAGAGAAAGACATACAGAAAAACAGAGATAAAGACCCAGAGAGAGTGGTGGCTAAGTGATGCAGTGGATACAGCACGAGCCTTGGAGTCAGGAGGATCTGAGTTCAAATTTGACCTCAGACACTTGACACTTAACTAGCTATGTGACCTTGGGGAAGTCATTTAACTCTGATTGACTTGCAAAAATAAAGACACAGAGAGTGACAGAGTCACAGACAGGTAGAGACATAGAGACAGAGAAAGAAACAGAGACACAGAGAAAGACATACAAAGAGGCACAGAGATAGACGTACAGAAGCAGAGGGATAGAGACACAGAAAGGCAGAGAGTCAGAGACATGGAGACAGAAAAAAGGGATGTAGAGAGAGAGAGAGAGACAGAGAGAGAGACAGAGAGAGAGAGACAGAGAGAGAGAGACAGAGAGAGAGAGACCGAGACAGAGACAGACAGACAGAGACAGACAGACAGACAGACAGAGAGACAGAGAGACACACACAGAGCCCTTCAGTAGATGTCTGGCTAAATGAAACCTCCCATTCCTACTATATCATTCCTCTGGGCCAAGCTTGTGGCTTGCTGCTCCCCAAATGAACTTATCTGTAAAATGGTCCCAATAATACCTGCAGTACACCTCCCTTATAGTGCTGTTGTGAAGATTTGAAGAGATCATAGATCTCAGGACTGAGAGCTGGGAGAGGCCATGGGGATCACTGAGTCCACTTCCTTCACTGCACAGATGTGAGAATTTGGGTGCAGAAGAAGGTCATACGTCAAATAACAAAGTACTTGAACCCAGATCTTTTGATTCCAAGTCCAGTGCCCTCTCTACTACACTACGTGATGTGAGAGTTCTTGTGTAAAGAGAAAACCCAGTGTTTTCTAAAGGTGGCTCTGCCTTTTCCTCCAAAGTTAAATAGATGAGATCAAAAGGATTAAATTATAAGATGGATAATATGGGTTTTGACTTGTAATTGTCGTAATTAATATACCATCAATGCAGCATGAGAAGTTAAAACTAACGAAGCCGAAAACCCATTGAAAGCATAACATGCAGAACCGAAATACTCATGTTACATAAAAACTATTTAACCAATTATGACAGGCTGTAATAAATCTCCCTCTTGTTCATTAACAGATGCATATGTTAGGGTTCTGAGCCAGAGCGATCAGGCAGGCAAGAGGGTCTTGTACCAGGATGCCTTCTGCTCTTTTCTGTGAATCTGTTTTTTGGGATTAAAATGGATTTCATGATCCCTTAGGCTGCTAGGCTTTTGTAAGTAAGTTTCTCTTCTCCAGAGTTGTTCCTCCCTGTGAATGGTTGTGTGATGACATGGTATGTTAGAGATTCATTTGTCCCCAAAGATTTCCTACCTTGTTTTGGTATGGTGATGCCAATTACAGATAGGTGCCTCCTGTAATTTTTCATAGAACTTATGCCTCTTCTGTGTACCTATCAAGTTCTGTTGTGAGCAAGCAATTATTACTTGGGATATGGACTAAGAGTTAGAGTGGAAGGACTGTCTCTAGAAGGCCCCTGCGAAAATTCAAGTTACTTGAAAGTGTTTCTTTAATTCAGTACCATTGACACATCAGCATGGGCATGAGTTTATCTCATCAATTATCTGATTCTTTCTGTCCTAAGAGATGAGACAATGAAGTTTCCAAGAATCAGTTTTTGGTGCAATTTATCCATTTTATAGTCTTTGTGAATTCTAATTTGTCTAGTTCTCCTCTAATTTTCAAGATTTCCTCTTTTGGAGATAGGGAGGTTCCTGAGTAGGGAGGTAATAAGCCCAGGTTTGTTCCTTAAGAAGATTTTTTTGGTGTCTGTGTGAAGGCTTTTCTGGAGAAAGGAACAATAGGAGTCAGGGAGGAAGACCAATAAGGAAATGTCTATTAATGGTGTCCATTTCTTTCCCCTATCAAAACTGACTGGGAAATAAAAATTAACTTAATTAGCGAAACTTGACTAGAAATTACTAATAAATTGTACAAAGTCTGGGGCTGGTCTAATAGCCTTATTAGCCTCAGTGATTGATGCTCTTACTACGCCTTATGGCATAAGAGACAAAATACAGCTACTTGGTATTTTTTTTAAGTGAGCACTATCCTGTGAGTACTATAGGAACACTGAGCTTCTTGATAATCAAGGCAAAGGAGGCATTTATTGGCAGGGTGGAGAGGATGCTGGCTTTGGAGTCAGAGGCTCTGGGTTCATATTTCAGCTCTACCACCTATGTCTGTGTGACCTTGGACAAGTCCACTTGGAGCCATTTGGAGCTCAGTACCAAATTTATGGAGCTAGATACTCTCTGAGGTCCTTTCCAGCTTTAGATTTACAATCCTTATGGTACCTTTGTGGGCTCTCTTCAAGTTCCTGACTCTGGAACTTGCTCTTAAGTGAGTTGTTCTCTTAAGAGAAAATAGGTGCAGTAACTCACTTGAGAGCTAGTTCCTTCCTTCATTCCTTTGCTCCTTTGTTACTTCATTCCTTCTTTTCTTCCTTCCTTCTTTCTCTCTCTCTCTCTCTCTCTCTCTCTCTCTCTCTCTCTTTCATTCCTCATTCTTTCCTTCCTTTTTCTTCCTTCCTTCCTTTTTCTTTCTTTCTTTTTCTTTCTTTCTTCCTTCCTTCCTTCCTTCTTTCCTTCCTTTCTTTCTCTCTTTCCCTTCTTTCTTTCTTTTCTTCCTTCTTTCTTTCCTTTCTTTATTTCCTTCCTTCTTCCTTCCTTTCTTTTTCCTTCTTTCTCTCTTTCCTTCTTTCTCTTTCTTCCTTTTTTCCTTTCTCTCTCCTTTTCTCTGTTCCTTCCTTCTCCCCCTCCTTTGTATTCCCAGAGTAGACTAAAATGAATATCACATAGTAATCATGTAAATAAATGGTTTTTAATAATTTGTTCATTCATTCACTCTTTTATTCCTGCAACCACCAAAAACTGTGATCTTTCACTAGAGATTGCTGAAAACATATTTTTTTCTGCATACAATTCTTTATAACAAAACATTAAATTGTGATAATAGGCACTTTTCCTTATACAGTAACCATGCAATAACCCACAAAATATAGTAAACAAAATAAAATTGGTAACATGCAAAACATTTTTTCTTGCTAGAAATTCCCTAGAATTCTGTGATCTTGTATGCTAACACCTCAATTAAAAACAACATTGATTTGAGAAAATATTCACTTTTCATAACACATGAAATCTATAGTAACACAAATACTGTACAGCAAATATAATTCTTAAAATTAAATTTAAAAAAGAGAAATAAAAGGATTTTATCGTAAGTACGTCAAGGTAGCAACACATTGACTGGATGATCACTGAATATCAGCCAAGAAAATAGTTTTTAATGTGAATCTTAGCTTCCACAGTGTCAGACGGCAGCATGAGGGTGTTGTACTATATATTATGCTGCTGTGAACTTCTCTGCTTGGCTGCCCTCTGAAAACCAAAGGAAAGGTTGCTGGGACTCTATTTGCTGTCGGAAGACTTGGAGACTTGGCAAAGTCTTGATGTCACCTCCGACACTGCGTCCTTCACAGCTGGTGCATGGTGTTGGAAATCATGAAGGATGCACCAGTTTGAAATAATTCATCATAGATGTCTGCCTCATGCACCATTTGAGGTCCTTAAGGGTTCCAGAGTATGGGAGCATAGTAGACGTGAGTTGATGTTTAACCTTGAGGATCTACAATCTTGATGTCTCTAGCCAGCTGGCTGTTTATGCTAAGCCACCCTTCAGGCCTGGAAACTGTGAGTGGCACCGTCTTGGGAGCTTGTTCATGCTTGTACTGTGCTTCACCACAAATGTGTGGGGTTGCTAAGGCGAAAGTGAAAATGAGGTTACTAATAAAATCACAGGAAGGCTTGAAGCAGGGAAAATTAAACATGTAAATGGTGAGAATTGAGTGCATATTATGTGTACAAATATGTGTATACATATGTGTATGTATCACACACCTATATATACATACATACACACATGCACACACATATACACATATACATTTTCTTTTTAATGTCTGACTCTATTTTGAAGGGCAAGGTCAATTTTCCTCTCGCCTTACCTGACTATCCAAGCTCACACTGAGCTCTTTCTCTCTTTTTTGAGCAGTCTGATCTAGCAGGTACCAGCTGTACTCCTCAGTTGGCATTTACCCCATACCATCCTAGACCGTTATGTTCCCTAGTAGATAAGAAACTCCTTGAGGGGAGAGGAGGAGTCTACTACTTCATTGGGTCCTTGTTATAGGTTACAAGGCCTTGCCTATGTTAGGCATATCATAAATATTTATTTGATGATAATGATGTTATATGAGGTCAAGCGGCACAGTGGATAGAATGCCGGACTTGGAGTCAAATTCAGCCTCAGACACTTAGCTGTGTGACTCTGGGCAAGTCACTTAACTCTGACTCAGTTTCCTCATTTGTAAAATGCGGGGGAGGATGAGCTGGACTCTGAAGTTCCTTATCATTCTGGATCTGTGATCTTGTGTTTGACTGTTTAATTTTTGATAGCTCTCATTATTATGAAATCTCCCTTGCATTAGGCAGCAATCTGACTGTCTGCAAAAGGGGTCAGAGATTTAGAGCTGGAAGGGGCTTCAGAGGTCATCTAGCCAGACACACAACTCACATTCTATGGATAAGGAAATCCAAGCGCAGAAAGGCTGTTTGATGTACCCAACATCAGGTAGTAAGCACAAGGGGGAAGATTTGAACCCAGGAACTTGGATGACTATGCTAGTATTGTTCCCACTGTACTGTGCTGCTGGTGCTTCTGGTTCCATTCTCTGGGGCCAAGCAGAGCAATGTCCCCTGCCTTCCCCACATCTTCTCACCAGGCCTTACCATCTACTGTGCCATGCAATCCTAATGTCCTCCAGGTCTTACCTACCTGTTATCTCTACCCCAACTCCCTCTAGACCCTTGGACACTGTCATGTGACCTACTGATGCAAAGTTATGGAACCCTGGGCCTTGCCACCTTCCCTCCCACTGGCCCTTAGGACATCTAGACTTCTCCCTCTTCCTGGCAGTTAAACTTTCTTCTATGTGTGAAGAGCATGAACAATCTGAGAGCAGGGACTGCCTCTCTTTTTCTATTTGCATTACTAATACTTAGCACAGCGCTTGGCACATGGTAAATGCTGAATAAATGCTCATTCATTCAATCTCCGTGCTAAACATTTCTGGTACCTTCCATTAGTCCTTAGATGTCATGACCTCAAGATCCATCATCATTCCAGCTGCCCATCCAAGGATGCTCTCCAGCTTATCAACATGGCACCCAGAATTCACCCCAATGCCTTAGATCTGACTATAGCGGGGGCAGAGCATAGTGGGGAATTCTGGTCTCTCCTTGCGTCGCCTCAGTGTGTTCTTGCTGGGCAGAGTGAGCCATATCCCTGACCAGCTGCCAGTTCAGTACATTAGAAGATGCCTGCTCAGGGTTCCAGGGAAGTAATTTACCCACTGGTGCCTCTGCAAACCACCCTCCAGGCCGAGGTTTGTTGTTATTTCAGGTTGAGTGAGAGGGTGAACAGTGTCATTTTCTTCCCTTGTGGTTGAGCTCTAATGAGAGACGGTCTAAGCAGCTGTATTCCAAGCTGGGCTCTTAATCTCTCTATTACACTTGGCTCTGCTTGCTTTTGGACACATGACTAACCTGGCTGGGGCTCATGATGACTGCTAGGAACGTGACAGTAATTGGAATGGAGGTAAAGAAAATCTCCTGCTTGTGTGTGTGTGTGTGTACGAATGTGTGTGTGCATGTGTGTGAGTGTGTGTGTATGTGTATGCATATGTGAGTGTGTGTGATTATATGTGTATGTGAGTATGTGTGTGCATGTGTGTGTGCATATATGTATGCATGTGTGAGTGTGTCTGTGTGTGTGATTGAGTGTGTACATGTGTGTTGGGCTTTCTTCTGCTTGTAGTCACCAGCAGATGGAGAATGTGTCCATTCTCTTTCTTTTTGCCATCAGGCTGCTTTTCTTGGGAGAACCCCTGGGGGAAAGAGACACAGGAGAGGAAAAGGGAGGGAGAGGGAGAGTGAAAAACACACACACACACACACATAGACAGAGATAGAGAGAAGGGAGAAAGAGACAGAAAAACCCACAGAGAGGTCCACGACACACAAAAGGTTGTTTTTGTTGTTGGTCCTTCATTTTTGAAGAGGACCAATGACATGATGGGGTGAGGTCTTGACTCAAACATGAATTGGATTTAGATGAGGCAGAGTTGCACAAAGTGGTCATCCTTTCTCTTCCAGGGTCATCGAAGTCCAGTTGCATAACAAAAGTCAAGATGACTGGTAATGCCCCGAAGGCAGTGGATGACCTTGGCATTTTCAGTGTCTAATCAAGCTCTAAGCATTTCAGCCGCCTTCATGGCCATTGGAATAAATTGTTCTCAAAAACACATACAGCCCACCCACCCCTCATCGCCCACAAAGGGTTAAGGACTAGTCCAATCTCTCATTTTAGAGGTGAGGAAATTGAGGCCCAGAGAGATAGTGACTTATTCAAGATCCCACAGGTAAAACATGACAAAGCCAGGATTTTTACCCTGGTATTCTGACTCCAAATATAGCATTATTCACTTCTGTCATAGTAACAGGTAATGAATTTGCTCTCTCTGTCTTTGTCTCTCTTTCTCTGTCTCTGTCCTTCCTTCCCTCCCTTTCTGTCTCTCTCTCTGTCTCTCTCTCTCTCTTTGTCTCTCTGTCTGTCTCTCTCTGTCCCTCCCTCTGTCTCTCTCTCTTTCTCTTTCTCTCTCCCTTTCTCTCTAAAAAGCATTCTTTGTCTCCCATATCCTTGGATGAAACTGGGAGGGAAGCAATCCCCTGATCAAAATATGTAAAGCACCATCCAAGTGTCTCATTCCCTCTGAGGTTCCCACTCTCCAGTCCTTCTTTTTTATTGTTTACTCAACCTGCTGCAATGTTATTTCTCTATAAATTTTAGCTTAATTGGTGGAGTGTGAAGGAACAAAGCAAATATTTGTGCTGCTCAAGTGCTACTCTGGGATGAGTTGTGGGGAATCTCTTTAAATTTTAATATGCATATGAAAACATGGACCAGTGGAGCAATCTCGGTTTTGGATGTGGGAATGCTTTCCCAGGCCTTCTGGAGGCATTTGGACCTGGAGTCGGGACAAGGTACCGTGCATTCTGAACATGCTGGTGGAGTACTGGTTTTATTTCCAACATAATTGGTTTTCAGTTCCCAAAGCATCACTTTCCTATCAATTACCTGTTAATTGGCTAGATTAATTAATTAATTAAGAGTACCTACTATGTGCCCAGGTGTGTTCTAGGTGCTGTGTAGCAATGCCAGCTGAGGCTTGTAAGTCCTGTGGGAAAGGTGGGGGCTTGAAAAACAGATAGTTCCCAGAAGTCTGTGGTCTCCACGTTGTTCAGTTGTTTTTGGTTGTATCTGACTCTACCCCATTTGTGGCTTTCTTGGCAAAGATATTGGAGTGATTTGCCATTTTCTTCTCCAGCTCATTGTACAGATGAGAAAACTGAGGCAAACAAGGTTAAATGACTTGTCCAGGGTCACACAGCTGGTAAGTGTCTGAAGCAGGATTTGAACTAAGGAAATGAGTCTTTCTGACTCTAGGCCAGGCCCTCACAGCACCACCTGGCTTTCTCTGTCTCCATGCAATTTTACCATATTGAACTCAGGTTCCCTGGGACTGGTTTGACTGATCAGTTGCCACTCATGTATTAGCTCTTGGACCCATATTCTATCGTCCTAATACAAATATGGTGTAATACAAAAGGTGTGATGGTCAAAGATGCATTTAAGACTTATTGTCCCACAATGGAGCAAACATTTAGAGGTGGGAGTGACTCCAGAGGTCAGCTGGTACAAGCTGAGAGGAAACTACTACCCAGAAAAATTAAATGAGTTGATCGAGTTTGTACAGGTGACCGCTATAAAGTTAGGATTTGAACTCGAGTTCTTTGACTCCAAATCCCTGCTTCCTTTCTCTCAGATAGCAGGATGCATCTGCCTGGGCTTTAGGCTGCAGAGGGGATTCTTTGCCTCAGGAGGGAGAACCCCAAACATTCCCCACCCTCAAAGAGCTTAGTTGGGTGGTTGTCATCCTTTGCTCTCAAAGAGGCCCAAAATGATGTCACTGTGACTTACTACCTCACTGATAACTAATAGAGGTCTGAGGTAGGATTCAAACTCAGGGCCTCCTGACTCCAAGTCCAAAGCTCTATCCACAGCTGTAGGTGGGATGGGAGGAGCGGCTTATTAGTATGCCTTTCTCATCTTCTACAATTAACTCTGCAATCAAAGCACTGGACTTAGAATCAGGAAGACTCATCTTCTTGAGTTCAACTCTGGCCTCAGACACTTCCTAGTTCTGTGACCCTGGCCAGGTCACTTCACCCTGTTTGCCTCAGTTTCTTCATCTGCAAAATGAGCTGGAGGAGGACATGGCAAACCACTCCAATATCTTTGACAAGAAAACCCCAAGTGGGGTCAGGAAGAGTTGGACATGACTGAACAAACCAACAAATTAAGTATAATAAAGAAGCAAATTTGATGTGTAACACAGTGAGATCACAAATTTAGAGCAAGAAAGGGACTTCAGAGGCCACACTCCAACTTCTTCATTTTCCAGGTGATGGAACCGAAGCCGAGGGACATTAAGGGACTTGTCCAAGCTAGACAGCTGAGAATCTCAGCGTCATTTCTTGGTGGCGAATTTGGTTTCCAGGCTATTCTTCTCTTCTATCTATCCCAGTTCCCCAGAGTCTTCCCTCTTTGGGCCTCAGTTTCCTTATCAGTAAAATAATGAAGTTGGACCAGGTGATCTCCAAGAACCCTGATGTCCTGAAAGCCAGTGATCCCATGAAGTATCTTCCTTCTAGTGCTTTCTGTGTTGCCCAGGAACATCTGCTGAGATCTCTTCTTAGAAACAGGGACTCTCCCTAAGGATTCTGAAGGACTTTAAGAGAGAGGCATGTCTGAACCCGGAGCACCGAGAAGGTAATAATTTTCAGTCTGAAGCATTTCAATAAGTTGGGGTCACCTCGGCTAAGATTACTGAAAATGTTTCACGCAAAAATAAATCTTTTCCCAAATCCCCGCCAAATCCCCAAAGCATTAGAAACTGTTCAAGGAGCCGTGTAATATTTTTGTAATAGACATCAATGTTTATGAGTGTGTGTACGTGCGTGTTTATGTGTGTACGAATGTTTATGTGTACACACGGAGATCCCTCCCTCCCCCCTTTAACTGTTATCCTCAGAAAATATAGAATAACATGACTGAGGGTTACATTAAATGTTACAGCTTCCCCCCCTCTTTTTACCCGCCAAATCAAAATGAGACATTTTCATAAATTGATGTCGGGAGGCCCGAGCAAAGGTCCATTAAACAAGCATTAGGTTGAAAAATTGTATGCTTTGGAAACTCTTTCCATCACATTGCAGTCTCAGACAGAATGTTTTAGCCGTCCCATAAACGTTTATTCACAGAATAACAGATCCAGCAGCAGAGAGAGCTATTAGGTCAGAGTTCTGGATTTTGGGTCTGGCTGCATCACTGGCTCATTGGTTTTGCTCTTGACCTAAGATCTAGCCATTGCAGGCATTGATCAATTTCAAAAGATCATCATAGTTTTGGGGTGGAGGACGCCTAATCTGATGCCCTCCTTCATTTACAACTAGGTAACTGAGGCCCAAGAAGATCAAGAGATTTATCCAAGGTTACACAGGTAATAAGTGGCAGAACAGGGATCTGACCCAGATTCCACAATTCCAAATTCCATGCTCTTTTTTATAGCAGCATTCCGTTTTTGGATAAGTCTGGTCTATAGGAAAGAGAACTGGGCAAATACTTAAGGAAACCTGGATTCTAGTTCTGGTTCTCTCACTAACTTGCCATTAACACTGGGCAAGGTATTTCTCCTCTCTGCCTCAATTTCCCCAACTCTAAAATGAGGGAGTCTAAGGTCCCCCCTCATTCTAACATTCTATAGGCAGGTTTGCATCCATAGTATTTAGAAGTGGAAGGGGCCTTAGACATTATCGATTCCAACTGTCTTATTTTACACAGGAAGAAACTGAGGCATTCAAGACATTTCGGTGGCTGAGTAAGATAAGCAGTGGGGGATTGTAGAGAAGGAGAGGGTCAACACAGACACTATGTTTGTGTGACTGTTCGTTCCCTCTCCCCACAAGGGGTTTAGCCAACCTACCATCCCACCCCAGCCATGAGTCAATCAGAAAACCTGCAAGGGAGCTAGACAGAAAGGAAAATAAAACCTTGCTAAACTGGGTGAATCCTTTGTTTTTGGTGAACATGACTCCTGCATGGTGTTTTTTTGTCTGAATATGCTAATAGTTAGTACATCTATAAGTTATACTCACAGGAAGATTCCTAGGTTCTTGAAAAGTTCTATGACTTGCTTGCTTGCAGTGGCTTGTTTGTGTCAGAAGCAGGTCTTCATGAATCCAAGCTGGGCCCTCTAGCCACTACACCTTGCTGCCCTGAAGTATGGACCAGGAACCCCAATGAGATCTCGTTGGATGCAAATCCTGCAGAATCCTGACAGCAGCCTCTCATTGACTCTCTCCTGCCACTGGCTTGAAGACCATTATGCTTGAGCTTCTCTGGCTTTGTTCCTTTCCTGTCCTGCTTTGGACACATCAATCCCAGCTCCAGTGTAGGTGGTCAGCGGCAGTCTAGCTTTGGAACACAGTATGGACAAAGGTTGCTGCCTCTATATTATTCCTTTGCTGTTCCTGCCTCCCCCATTGGTGCTCCCTTGGGTTTGTCCTGTTAAGTCATGTGACCTTCCCTTGGTCCAAATCTGGGATTTCATTGGTGATGGGAACTCAGTGGGAAAATGCCCCTACCAATGGGCCTCAACAACTGTTCCTCAACTTACCACCATAGGGAGTTTCCTGGGGGCACCGAGATACCATAGAATTCATGGCAGGATAATAGCTCCAGAGCTAGCAGTGGCCTCAGAGATGATGTAGCCCAACTCTGCCATTTTATAGATGGGGAAACTGAGGACGGGGGGTGTTAAGTGATCTGTTCAGGGTCATACAGCTAGTAAGCATCTGAGGCAGAATTCAAATGCAAATCTTGACTCTAGAATGTCAGATGCTTGAGGACAGGGATTGTTTCATTTTTGTCTTTGTAGCCCTAGTACTTTGCACGGTGCTTGACTCATTCTAAGGGCTAAATTAATATTTATTGACTGATCGATAAATGAAGAGATTGTGGCTTTCAGTGTTGACAGGCACATCTGAATCTTCTAGTCCCTTCTAGTGTTTTCTAGTCCCTGCAGTGGACCCAATAATACCCAACTGGATGGTGCTAACGACTGAACATGGTTTCTTCAGAGACACAAACTTAGGCCTGTAATGCTGGTTCTCCCTTAGACTTCCATTTTGTCTAATGAGGTTTATGCTCATGCTCTACTGCTGAGAGGTCCCCTATGCTCCACTGTATGAACTTGAAGGGTGACTGTCCTCAAGTTTATGACCATTGCCAGTGGGAGCTAAGAATAGGGCTTGACGGGCAGGTTCACTGCTGAATCACACTGCCAGTCAAGAAAAATACAGAGGGGACAACATTTTGAAAATTTCAAATGTTTTCTGTCTTATGATTCCTTCTTCCCACCCCCTGCCCCAAAGTCAGATTCAGGATATTTTTTTTAGAACACATGGATGTTGCTTTAGTGAAATACAATTCTGACTAAAGCAGAATTGCTTAATTAGACAATAATATCAGAGAAATTGACCATTATGTCTCGTTATTGACTTTCTTGATGGCCTGTATTACCATTTATATTCTTTCCAGTGGGTTTTTTAAGCATGAAAAGAATTTATTGAGAGATTGTTCTCAGGAGCTATTTTTAATAACCTAATAGCTTTTTAATTTTCAAATCATTTATATTCATCAGCCAGAGTGCGTCGTAATCAGATTGACTGGATTTGCATTGCTGTGTGTTCCTGCTTAGTTAAAGACTGGCTAGGTTCAGATCTGAAGCCAGTGAAAGGAGATATACACACATACGTGTACATATATATGCACATACATGTACAAAACATATACAGCACACACATGTATATGCATATGCAGGAATATAACACATATATTCATACACATCATACACATTTACATATGTGTGTGTGCTTGACACACAATTATAGAAGAAGGAAATTATAAGCTAGAGAAGGGATGCCCACAAAGAAGAGGGTGATTCTGCTGATACACATGGGCCAAAGATGATTCCATCAGGCCTGCTGTTTGTCCGCATAGACAAATTTGATGTTAGAAGTATGAAGACACCTAAAGGTTTTATTGTAGGGGAATGCTGTTATAATGACTGTTCTCCTATGGTGTCTATCCTTGAGGGCAGCTTGGTGGTGCAGTGGATAGAGCACTGGGCCTGGAGTCAGGAAAGTCTGCTTTAAAATTTGACGTCAGGCACGAACTAGTTGTGTGGGCAAGTCAATTGGCTTCTATCTGACTCAGTCTCCTCACCTGTAAAGTGGGGATGATAATAACACCTATTTCTTTGGGTTGTTGTAGGGGTTGAATGAGTAATACCTGTAAAGCTCTTTGCATGCCTCGAAGGTGCTGTACAAATGCCAACACCGTTATTCAGAAGCTGATTCTGATTGCCAGCTGTATCGTACCATACTTTCTTTGACAGTTGCATGGGTAGGAATAATATCATCCTCACACCCCCTCCCCATTTCTATAGCACTTTCAAGTTTGCAAAGCACATCTCTCACAGCAACCCCAGGAGGTAGGGAGGTAAGGAATGCTGTATTACTGCTTCCATTTTACAGTCTAGGAAACTGAGGCCCCTTAAAGTGAAGTGACCTATTCAGAGTCCTCTGGCTAATTAGTGGCAGAGACAAGATTCATCCCTGAGTCTTCTGATCTCACAGCCAGTTGGATATTTGTTTGGAGTTTATTATTATTTATTTATTATATTTCAGTCATCTTTCTACATGGGTGGCTCTGTGCCTTCCCTCAAGAAGCTGACACTCTAGTTAGGGGAAAAACTTAGAAAGACAGATATCAGGTGGGGGGGGGTGTTGGTAAATGTTTAACAACCAGCTCTTTAAAAAATGTCCAAAGGACATGCTTTTAAGTTTAATATGACTTATTAACACTGTCTCCATCACTTTTTAAATTCTAGGCAAACAGCAGTTCTGATTTTTAGCCTTTGCCTATTTCTGAGGTATGAATACTCACACTGAAAATTTAACACTTGGTTCTCAGAGTCTGTTCAAGCTGGCTTCAGTACACCCCTGGTTACAAGAGAGTGTATGACTCATGCCAAAAGAGGAACACAGAGAGAAGTGTGTCCTTGTCTCAGTAGGGGTCATGGCACTTTGTTCCTGTTACTGACACTATGCCCTGACAAAAAAAGAGTCAGCGTGGTCTAGCACAGATTATCTTAACCTTGAATCTATTGGTGCATGGATAGATTTCAGTGGCTCCATGAACTTGAATGTGAAAAAACCCTTTATTTTTGTGAACCTCTGACTGAAATTTAGCATGTACTTCAATTATGCCAAGAAGGGGTCTATAGGCTTTACCCAAATGCCAGTGGACTATGACATATATACAAAAAATGTCAGAAGCCCTTGAGCTAGTTAAAGGACACCAAGGATTGCTGTTACAGATTCCAGTTTTGGTTCTGCTTTCACTTTGCTATATGACCTTGGGAGAGTCAATTCCCCAATTTTGGTCTCAGTTCTCCCTTCTGTCAAATTAGGGAGCTGGACTCGATGCTCTCCAAGGGGGATCCATCCAATTACCAAAGTTCCGGAATTCCATGCTTTTTAAGGACTGGCCCTGAGTTTGTAGCTCTGTCTGGCCTCAAGCACCAGACCAGAGGAGCAGAGTTTAGGTTTCATGAAGAAATATTTTTTTCATCTCTAGCTATGGAATGAAGGGAAAATTTTCCTTGAAATCCAAGGGGCTGACATCTGAGTTTGGTGGGTAGGTTTCTGTGTGTGTGTGTGTGTGTGTGTGTGTGTGTGTGTGTGTGTGTGTGTGTTTTCCCCAGTCTCTTGAGGAATTCTGTTTCAAAGCTTCTTTGCTCAGAGTGCACACATATGGCCCCCATGTGTGGTTTGTGTCTTACACTGGGCTGAAGGCAGAATGAGCTGAGACAATAATCCCAAAGTAGACAAACATGGTTATGAGAGCAGAGTCAACATTGTTTTCCATGGAACACTAGAAGGAAAAACAGACAAATAAACACACTCTTAAGCTATGAACAGAAAACCAGCATAGCCATGTAGGAACAAAGCTTCCCTCACAACAGTGATCTAGAAGAGACTTTAGTGATTCAGGACCAGAGAAGTTCATCAACTTGGCCAAGGACACATAGCTAGCAAGTAGTAGAACTCTGATTCAAAGCCAGGTCCTCTGACTCCAAACCCAGTGCTCTGTCCTTGGTACCAGACTGTCTCCTCTATTTGGGACCAAGGTCTAAATCTATCAGTCTATCAACAAACACTTATTAAGCATCTATTATGTGCCAGGTACTGCATCAAGTATTGAGAATACATAGACAAAAAGGAAATCTGTCCTCAAGAAGTTTAGATTTTAATGTGGAGAAGGCATCAGGTGTATATGAAATATATTTAGCATAGAAATGAGGTGATTCTGAGGGGGAGTTTCTATCAGCTGGTGGGAGAGGGATCAGGATATCATTTATAGGATTGGAGATTTAGAGCTGCAATGTCATGGAGTCCAAGCCCCTCCTTTGGCAGCTGAGGAAACTGAGGCCAAGAGAAATTAAATCCTTTGCCCAGGATCACATCTTTACAATGTTTGATGCAGGACTCGAACCCAGGTTTTTGTGACATCAAGTCCCATATTCTATCCAGCATTCCATGCTGACTCATATCTGATGAAATTTCCAGGGTAGATTTGGGCACAAGATAAGAACTTTCCAAAATTGAGAGCTATGCTACTGGAAGGGGCTGACTTGGGAAGTAGTGAGCTCCCTGTTTCTGGAAATGTTCAAGAGAAGTTAAGATTGAGTCATGGAGGGGTTTAATTTCTATCACATCAACTGAATATAACTCACCTTTATATGGTGCTTTAAGTGGCCAGGCTTTAGGCTTGGAATGGATCTTGGAGATTAGCTTTTTCAACATCCACATTTTACAAAGGAGGAAAACAGGGTCCAGAGAGAAGGAACCTGCCCAGGGTCACCCAAATATCAGATGACAAAACTGTGGTTCAAACCCAGGCCTGTCTCCAAATCTAGCGTTTTCTCTACTTCACCAAACTATGCAGAGGAAATTGAATCGAGGGGAGATTATAAGACTTATTCAAAGTCATACCGGCCACAAATGCCAAAGTCAGGAATCAAGCCTTGGTCCTCTGACTCAAAGACCTAGGCTTTCGTTACAATACGTCATCCTGCCCTACAGCAAACTTTTAAGACAGGTAAATTGAAGATGAACGTCCTGATTTTAGTTGAAAAGAAACAGGCTCAGAATGGGGGAATGGCTTCCCCAGGTTTATGCAATAAGTCAGGAGTCATGGATTTGACTCCTGGATGGAGTTGGGATGTGAACTCATTTTTTGAGTTCCTGTTTGTGTTGAGCTATATAGACATGGAGATACTCTCCTTCCTGGACTTATTTATTATGGAATCAATAATTATTCAATCCCAACTTTCACTGAAAAGACATGCCTCCTTGAACTTCTCATCTCCCACAATCATGACTTAATGCCCTCAGAAACAGAATGTTTGACTGTAGAGATTTTAATGTGCCACACTTTCCATCCTTAACATTATTCAGTGGCTTCTGAATGCCTGTCTCTCTCTCCACACACATGGCTAGTATGTTAGGAAGTTGGTCAATAAATATTTATTAAGTACCTGCTATGTGCCAGGCTCTGGGCTAAGCTTTGAGGATAAAATGAAAGGTAAAAGACAGTCCCTGCCTTGATGGGCTCCCAGTCTAATGGGAGAGACCATGTGGGAACAAATATGTAAAAACAAGCTATATACAAGATGAATTTCAAGAAATAATCACTAGAGGAGAGGCACTAGAAGGAAGAGTGGTTGGGAAAGGCTTCCTGGAGAAGGTGGGATTTTCGCTGAGACTTGAAGGAATCCAGGGGGCAGAGATCTCCATTTATAGTGGACAGCCCGGCCAGAGTTGGGAGATGGAACAGCAAGGAAGTCAGTGTGACTGGATTGCATGATAAGGTACTATTATTATCCCTATTTTAAAGATGAGGAAACTGAGTCAGACAGAGGTTAAGTGACTTGCTCAGGGTCACATAGCTAATAAGTCTGAGGTCCGATTTGAACTCAGGTCTTCTTGACTCTAGGCCCAATGCTCTAACCACTGCACTACCTCACTGCCCCTTCCTCTTTGGAGGAGCTGTGGGCTCTGCCTGATGATTATAGACTTTTCTGGCCACCCCTGACTTATAAGTATGCGTTTTTCCATCTGTTTTTTATTTGTTATGCTCTTTGTGCTTGCTTCCAGGAGCCAAGGGTGGGCAGTTCAGCTCATGTCTGGTATCCATCTGTCCCATCTGTATTTACGTGAGTGTTCATGTAGATTTTGCTCCTACTGCCTTCCCCTTTCTCCTGGGAGTGAGGGACAGAGAAATCTGGGCCCCAAAGCTTGATAATGCATTTAAGTTCTTCCCCTGTCTCTTCCTCCCCCACCCCAGGGTCTCTTTCTATAATTGGGATAGGAAAAATGATAGAAAGATTTTTTAATATCTAAAAATTACAGAATTTTGCAGCTGGGAAGCATCTAAGCGGTCATTTAGTCCAACCTCTTACTCAGTTCAAGACCATGAAGCAATGGAAAAAAAACACAAGATTTGCAGTCAGAATCTGTGGTAGAAGCCAGGCTCTCTATGACCTTGGGGAAGTCATTTCACCTCTATGGTCCTCAGTTTCCTTACCTGTAAAATGAGGGGTTTGGATTAATATAACTTCAAAGGTCCCTTCCTTTTCCAAATCTATGATGATTCCCTGGACTGTATCTATTTTTCACCCCAAATTTTGTTTGGTATAGACTGCTTTCCTTCCTTCTGTTCTACCAATGGTCAGGATCATATTTTTCAATGCGACTGAGGCTGTTTTTTCAAACTTTCCTAAAGGTTGGTTTCTTTAGAGCTTGATTCTGTGGGCTGCTACCACTGTGGATGATTAGTGAATATGTTCCAGTCCATCCCCTGTGCTCCCTGGAACCTCACTCATCTCTTCTCTAGATCACTCCTTCTTGGAGGAGCGTCTAAGTATGATAGGCCGTAGAAAATGGCTAGCAAGCATTTTTCCTTCTGCGTCTACCTTCCCTTCTTGGCTGCCCATAGCCCAGACATCATTCCCTGCATTTCTCAGCATTGTAGCTTGAGTCAGCACATGTGCCTTGCTATTTTTTCCATTGCTGAAGGCACCTTTGTGATTCATGGCAGCACTTCCAGAAAGAGCTGGAGGTGGGAAGACTTAGAGACAAATATGGTCATTGAATGTTTGATAGGCTGTTATATGGGCAAGGGATTCTATTTATGACACATGACTCATAGAAAAGTAGGACTGAGAGCTGGAAAGGACCTTAGAGAATACTACAGTTGGGCTTCTCTCTTCACAGATGAGGAAATTAAGTCATATAGGTGTGATGTTAATGGAATAGGAAGATCTTCCCCATCCATTAATAGGCCTATGCGGCCACATGTGTTCAGTCACAGCTATGGTACATCCTGAGTCACATAGAGTCCATTGTGGGAGGAACTTACCTGAGGAGCAGCTTGCTTAATGGAAATCTTGCTTAGGGGGAGGCTTGCTTATAGGAAGGTTCTCATACCTGTTGGTACTAAGCCAATTAGACACTGAGTCATGAGGATTGTGATGCCTTCTGCCTCTGAGCCTATTATCCAAAAATGCATATATACTATGAGGTGAGATTTTGCTTTGGGGGTTCGCTTGTGAGAAGGACCTTTTGATTCCCTGGACAGGACTCTGAGTAGCTGCTTGTTCAGAGGCCCCCGATGACTCAGATGTTTCTGTGCTCCCCAATCCAGTGGTATATGTAGGTGGTTGTATTACTTTGATCAGAGAGCTGGAGCCCTGTCTGTTGGTCTTTGTGCTAATTTCCCTGTTTGTATTTTCTCCATGTTCCCCTGACCTTTCCCCTGAACTAGTGAATGTAATTAAAGTAAGATTGTTGACCTCTTTAAAAAGTTGCCTCTCCTTTAAAAGCGGATCAAAAACCTGACTAGCAGGCCATCTTGGGTGTGCCAGGGTGCTTGCTGTTACAGTAGGTCCTTAAGTTGAAGATCAGTAGCTCCAACATAGGGCGCCTGAGTTTTGAACCCAGGGTTTATGCTTACGAACCAGGACCAGCTGATGGAGCTTCCAAGGAGGCAGGTACTGGCTCACTTGGTCTGAAACTGTGATGACATTTTAGATCTAGAGCTGAAAGGGACCCCAGAGGCTATCTAGGCCAACCCCTTCACTTTAAAAATGAGGAAACTGAAGTTAAGTGATTCGCCTAGAGTCACACAGCTGGTAAGCATTGGAGGCTGGAATTGAACTCAGGTCTTCATGATGCCTATGTGCTGTATTGCTTAGCTGCTTCAAGATTAAACGACAAACCCAAGGTCATGCAGGTAGTAAATAACAGAACACAGATTTAAACATATCATTTAACAGTAAATATGGTATATTTCTACTATCCCAGAGACTGGTTGACCACCTGACAGGGATATTACGGAGGAGGTTCCTGAGTCAGGTGAGAGGGGGGACCAGGTTGATCTCTAAGGCTTTGAGATTCGAGGTATTCCAAATGATAACTAGTAATGAGAATTCAGTTGGCTTCCAATGGAGTGGCCAACAAAGGCATTGTGACAGATACTTTCAATCATAAGAGGGAAGTAAGTCATAAAACCTTTCAAAAAGCCATATAATGTGGTTGGTAAAGGGAGCTGACATCTCTGGTAGTTTAAGGAAATGTACTAGTCTCATGCCTGAATGTGATTTATTTTCAGTATTAATTTTTATTAGGTCCATAAAAATTCTGGTATTATAAAATGGTATAAAATCTATGGACTTCTCGAAACACATGGAGAAGATGATCTGGGCTGTTCATTGGTAAATACTCAGAGAACCACTTGGTGTCCTAACCCCCATTAGGGCTATAAAAACCCAAACACTGATGCTGCCTTTCTTTAAGAATTAATTTTCATCAATGTATTTTTTTATGAGATGGCATGGGGAATAAAGATCCAGCCTTAGAGTCAGGAAAACTTGGGTTCTAGGCCTGATTCTCCTACATACTGACTACATGGGCAAGTCTTAGCACCAGACAATTTTCTAAGATGATATGTTATCAAATGAAGTTATATACATACGCATATATGTATCTGCATATACATGTGCATATGCATAAAGTATTTTACATATGTATGTGTATGTATAAGTATATTTAAGTAGATATGTGTGTATATGTGTATATGTGCATGGCATATTAAAAAAACATGCATTGCACTATCTACACACATATACATATGTATATACTATGTATGTGGGTATTGTTGTGCAACCTTTCATGACCCTATTTGGGGTTTTCTTGGTAGATAAACTGAAGTAGTTTGCCATTTCCTTTTCCAGTTCCTTTTGCAGATGAGGAAACTGAGGCAAACAGGGTTAAATGACTTGCCCAAGGTCACATAGCTATGAAGTATGTGAGGCTGGATCTGAACTCAGGTCTTCCTTATTCCAGGTCCAATGCTCTATTCAGTGAGCCACTGCCTTATTTATGTGGGTATATGTATACATATGTGCATTCGTATATTCATATGTGTATATGACTATACATGTGTATGCACACCTATGTATATATAGTGTTTTGCAAACCTCAAAATAGCATATACATGCTATGGTTATTATTATTTTCAGAAAAGGTGCTAACCTGCATTGGTAGAGGGTATTTTCTCCTTTTGGAGTTCCCTATATCAATGAAATCACAGGTTCCATCCATATCCCATTGTGCGGAAACTGACTTGTCTTATAGCTTCACCAAAGCCCTCCGATCATTTTGAAATTGAAAACCAATGGAGCAGGATGGCTTTGTAATCTTTGAATCTCTAAATTCAAAGGAACAATGATGATGCAACCGACACTGTGATGGTGGTGAGGACTGGCATGAAGCACCCCGTTCAAGCCTTGCCTAAATCCATTGCTTATGGCCATATTTTCATAGCCAACCTAGCTTAATTCATTTCCCTTCTGGTGTAACTGTAAGAATGAAAACATCTGAGTTCAGTAGAACTGGGTTCGAATATTGACTCTCCTCCTCACTACTGTGTCACTTTAATAATTTACCTTCGCTCTGTGGGCCCCTCTCTTGTCCCCTGTAAAATGAGGGGGTAGGACTGGATTCTCCCCTCTGGTCTAAGCTTTGAGATCTACATAATGAAGAGGGGTTTTGGAGCTCGCAGGGCCTTCTGTCTCTCTTCTGTTTTGGTTTAGTCTCCATAAAGAGAAGGTCCACATAGGTGCTTCCAAAGAGCTGATGATCTCAGTTCTTAGCTCATCTTCACTCTTTTCCCCATAAAGAACCTGTGGGTCAACTTGATATAGTTCTTCTTTTGGGGGGAGTGTCTAGTTTTGAAGGCGGGTGGTGACAGCTGAGGTGAGGACAAGCGCTCCCTCCCCTGATCACACAGGAACCTGGGGATAGCCTTGGAGAGGACGTCTCCCTCTAGCAGGTGGAGCTTGCCAGCTGGATCTGTTTCAGGGATGTGGATGGCCTCATACATTGTTCTTAGCTAACGGCATCAGAGAGTTGGATTAAAGCAGGCCACTCAGAGAATTCTCATTTTAGAATGGCTGTTTCTAAAGCTTCGGAGGCCCCAAACCTCAAGAATGTTGGAAAATTTGTCTCATGGGACTACTCCTTCGGCACCTGTCCATCACTTTTTTCTTGGGAGCCTCAAACTTTGAGCACATTATCCCATGGCCATGAATGGCTAATCTCAGCCTTCCATGGTTCCTTGGAGGGGCTGAAGATGGTCACTGAGCCCTTCTTTCTCAGACACAAAGGGGAGCTGCTGTCTCTCAGCTCTAACTTGCATGCAAATAGATGAAGACTAAGTTACATCTGAGAGGCTGCTCGTTGCTGAGTCAGCATAGGATGAGGACATGAAATTTAATTGCAATATTTACCTGAAATAAGCATATATAGGTATGAGGTGGAGAAGTGGTGTCCTGTAGTGGATAGAGGACTGGCCTTGGAGTCAGGAAGACCTGGGTTCAAGTCTTGCCTCTGATACTCATGGCTATATGACCCTGACCAAGCCAGTGATTTCCCAGTGCCCCAGATGACTCTTCAAGGCTTTAAGTGGTAGAGGAGATGCTGACCTATATTCATAAAGAGACAGTTCCCACCATGCATTTTTAAATGCTAAATGCCAGGCACTATGCCAATTACTAAGGTTACAAAGAAAGGCAAGAGTAGTCCCCACCCTTAGAGAGCTTATATTCTAATGGGGAAGACAACATGTACAGAAACGGGCATATACAAGATACAGAGAGAGTAAATGGTTACCTGAGCAGCTACGGGGTGCCATAGTGCGCAGAGCACTGGACCTGGAATCAGGAAGACCTGAGTTCAAATCTGGTCCCAGATCCTTACTAGTAATGTGACCCTATGCAAGTCATTTAAACCAGTTTGCCTCAGTTTCCTCATCTGTAAAACGGGGATGATAATGGCACCTACCTTGAAGGGTCGTTGTGAGGATAAAGTGAGATGATGTTTGTGATGCCCTTAGCACGGCGCCTTAGGTGCTATGCAAACATTAGCTATCATCATTATTATTTGCTCCTATGAAATCAGATATTCACCCAAACCAGATGAAAACAAAACAACCCAACCCAATTACAATGGTAAATGTTCCATAATGTCTTCCAAAGTTCATAGAATAGAGAAATGAAAGGTCAGGTATTGTTCATTCCCCTTATTTTATAATTAAGGGATTTGAGGCCAGGTCACAATCTGGTAAGTAACAGAGATGATATTTCGCTAAACCCACTTCCTCCACATTCTACCCTTTTTATAATCCATTTTACAGATGAGAAACCTGAGACCTGGAGAGGTAATTTGCCTTCCATAATAGTGGCAGAACTCGAGCTAGCCTCCCAGCATCCTGATACCCAGTTTAGTGTTTCTGTGGCCCTGATGGAATCCTCTGCCTCTGCAGTTTCTCTGCTGCCCCTCCCAGCCTTCGTTAAGATTCAGCTAACGTAGGAATGCTTTGGAAAATCAACTGTGGCAATTAACAAAGATGAAGGCAGGCACCACAGATGCCTCTCAACCTAATCCTTTCAAAAGATGTATTTGCTTCCCTTTTCCAACAGGGAGACTCTGCCAGGGCTCCATTAACCAGTCGTTTCTGTCCTCCATCCTCTTTCCTCCTTCCTCTTCAATTCATCTTCCACCTTCCTCCTTTTCAACCTCATCTTGTGTGCTCTTGAACACTGCAGTGGGGCAGAGCAGTGGTGCTGAAATCACGGAATAACAGAATCTAGAGCAGGGATGAGTCTCAGAGACCAGCTAGTCCACTGATTCTTAATCTGGGATGCAAGAACTTAAAAGCAATATTTTATCAACAACATTTTATGTAATTGTTTTCCTTTATTATCTTATATATTGTTATGCATTAAAAACATTAATCTGAGAAGTGCTTCATAGGCTTCACCAAACTCCTGAAGGGGATCATGATGCAAAAAAGATTAAGAACCCTTGTCCAACCCCTTTGTTTGTCAGATGAAGAAACTGAGCCCCAAAGAGATGACCTGATTTGTCCAAGGTCACACATTTAGTAAGTCAGAGACCTTGAGTTCAAAATTTAACTCTGATACTTACTGTCTCTATGACCTTAGCCAGGTTACTTTTTTCTCTCTCTAAGACTCAGTTTCTCCTTTGTAAAACAAGAGATTTTCGGACTCCCTTGATGATGTCTAACATTCCTTCCAGCTCCAAATCCTGTGTGACTAAAGCTTTCAGGGCCGCTGATCACATTTACCAAGGGTTGCTTGGAGGTGAACTAGCTGGCGGGAGCTTCCCCCGGCTGCAGGGTATCCACGGAGAATTATTAGCTCTTTGTTGACTTGTAAGCGGAAATCTATATCCCACCGAGTCCTGTTCTGTGTACCCACTGTCTTTTTACCTTGTGAGTATTGATTAGACTTAAACGTTCGCTGTGCCCTCAGCCTGGCTGGCGTGCTGATTAGACTGTACTTGGACGGCTTATTAATGTGGGGCTGCTTCCAACATCTGTGCCAGTCAGGAAATGAAGGATGTTTTATCTTGAATAATTTATTAGAAAACTTTTGTTGTTGTTGTTAAATAAACACACACATACGCACAACAACAAGGACAACAACCAAACCCAGACACACAAGCTGAGCTCACTGAAGGAAAAGAACCATTTATTATCAGAATCTCTTATACTGTCATTTCCACAGGAAGGCTCTACCCCCTTTCAATATATACAGGATCAACCATCTAATGAAAAATAAAAAAAGGCTCTCTTGGTTAATCAGTCTGCAAAGGGCTGAATTCCTAATAGAAAGGCTGAGCCAAGAGGATTTGTTTTAGTAAAGTTATCCTCATGGGGCTCAAATCTATAGCCAGCATTAAAAAAAGATATGGCACAAAGCTTCCTTTATCTGTCATTGCTGGGGCATCAAGGGTTCTACGTGAAGGGATTTTTAGATAACTGAAGTTTTCCTCCTTTAAACATCAATGCTTAAAAAATAAGTGCTTAATACTACTAAAATGTTTAATAGCGAAATATACTTCAAACACGTTCATCGTCACCTTGAACAGAATCCTTGGCATTGGTGGTGAGATTGTCCTGATGTTCTTGTGCACATATGTCATTGTATTAGTTGCCATAGCCCTGGAAAAGGATAAAGGTTTCTTAGTGACATGAATGGCAAGGGAAATGGATCCATCTAACCATCTACACTGGGAAAACAAAGTGGATGAAAATACCATGTTGCCAAGATTGTAAATATGCTACTAGATGGGCAACTTGTGGAATTAGTCCATAAGTATCTATGTCTTGGACAAGACCTGTAGAAAGACAGTAAGATGGGCCCTAAATTGATTTGTAATATGTCACAATAGAGAGACAACTGGGGTGGGGGTCAGGAACCTTGCATTAAGTCCCATCTCTGAGGCATGCTATATGAATGCTGTAAGCAAATCACCCAAGTGGTCTGTACCTAGATTTACTCATCTGCAAAGTGAAGAAGTTCAAGTAGATGGTTGCTGAGGTCCTTCCCAGCTCTAAATCTATGATCCTAGAAGCTTATGAAGTCACTTAACCTCCATGGGCCTCAGTTTCCTTCTCTGCAAATGAAGAGGTTGGACTATATGACTTATGTGGTGCCTTCTAGCTCTATATCTATGACACTAAGTGGGACCAGATCAGTTGGGGTCAGGAAGCACAAAATCTCTGAAATAAAAGGGCCCACATGATGGAGAATCAAGTTGAGTCAATAAATGTTCAGTCCTTTAGCCCTCTCTGAATTTTGCCTTCCTTATCGCCTGCAGAATCTCATGGCTCTGAATCTTTACTTGTCAACCAGGCTTCCTGGCCTCATATTCCTGGACTCTGCAAACACATTTGGTGTACCTGGTCTGGTTTTTTGATTTATGTCTTGATCTAAAATATTCTAGGTAAAACTTGGCTTACCCTAACATCAGCCCAGGCCAGCATTCCCCCAAACTCCAGTCAGAGACTTGCCTAATCCATTACATGTGATGTGACATAATGGGCCCGAATTGTTCCCTGCTTTACAAAACCTCACCTCTTTAACACCAATGTCCATGATCTCTCTTTCTCTCTCTCTCTGTCTCTTTCTCTCTGTCTCTCTGT
>NC_050579.1:24033605-24036105 GCF_011100635.1 Trichosurus vulpecula
CTCTGCCAGGGCTCCATTAACCAGTCGTTTCTGTCCTCCATCCTCTTTCCTCCTTCCTCTTCAATTCATCTTCCACCTTCCTCCTTTTCAACCTCATCTTGTGTGCTCTTGAACACTGCAGTGGGGCAGAGCAGTGGTGCTGAAATCACGGAATAACAGAATCTAGAGCAGGGATGAGTCTCAGAGACCAGCTAGTCCACTGATTCTTAATCTGGGATGCAAGAACTTAAAAGCAATATTTTATCAGCGACATTTTATGTAATTGTTTTCCTTTATTATCTTATATATTGTTATGCATTAAAAACATTAATCTGAGAAGTGCTTCATAGGCTTCACCAGACTCCTGAAGGGGATCATGATGCAAAAAAGATTAAGAACCCTTGTCCAACCCCTTTGTTTGTCAGATGAAGAAACTGAGCCCCAAAGAGATGACCTGATTTGTCCAAGGTCACACATTTAGTAAGTCAGAGACCTTGAGTTCAAAATTTAACTCTGATACTTACTGTCTCTATGACCTTAGCCAGGTTACTTTTTTCTCTCTCTAAGACTCAGTTTCTCCTTTGTAAAACAAGAGATTTTAGGACTCCCTTGATGATGTCTAACATTCCTTCCAGCTCCAAATCCTGTGTGACTAAAGCTTTCAGGGCCGCTGATCACATTTACCAAGGGTTGCTTGGAGGTGAACTAGCTGGCGGGAGCTTCCCCCAGCTGCAGGGTATCCACGGAGAATTATTAGCTCTTTGTTGACTTGTAAGCGGAAATCTATATCCCACCGAGTCCTGTTCTGTGTACCCACTGTCTTTTACCTTGTGAGTATTGATTAGACTTAAACGTTCGCTGTGCCCTCAGCCTGGCTGGCGTGCTGATTAGACTGTACTTGGACGGCTTATTAATGTGGGGCTGCTTCCAACATCTGTGCCAGTCAGGAAATGAAGGATGTTGTATCTTGAATAATTTATTAGAAAACTTTTGTTGTTGTTGTTAAATAAACACACACATACACACAACAACAAGGACAACAACCAAACCCAGACACACAAGCTGAGCTCACTGAAGGAAAAGAACCATTTATTATCAGAATCTCTTATACTGTCATTTCCACAGGAAGGCTCTACCCCCTTTCAATATATACAGGATCAACCATCTAATGAAAAATAAAAAAAGGCTCTCTTGGTTAATCAGTCTGCAAAGGGCTGAATTCCTAATAGAAAGGCTGAGCCAAGAGGATTTGTTTTAGTAAAGTTATCCTCATGGGGCTCAAATCTATAGCCAGCATTAAAAAAGATATGGCACAAAGCTTCCTTTATCTGTCATTGCTGGGGCATCAAGGGTTCTACGTGAAGGGATTTTTAGATAACTGAAGTTTTCCTCCTTTAAACATCAATGCTTAAAAAATAAGTGCTTAATACTACTAAAATGTTTAATAGCGAAATATACTTCAAACACGTTCATCGTCACCTTGAACAGAATCCTTGGCATTGGTGGTGAGATTGTCCTGATGTTCTTGTGCACATATGTCATTGTATTAGTTGCCATAGCCCTGGAAAAGGATAAAGGTTTCTTAGTGACATGAATGGCAAGGGAAATGGATCCATCTAACCATCTACACTGGGAAAACAAAGTGGATGAAAATACCATGTTGCCAAGATTGTAAATATGCTACTAGATGGGCAACTTGTGGAATTAGTCCATAAGTATCTATGTCTTGGACAAGACCTGTAGAAAGACAGTAAGATGGGCCCTAAATTGATTTGTAATATGTCACAATAGAGAGACAACTGGGGTGGGGGTCAGGAACCTTGCATTAAGTCCCATCTCTGAGGCATGCTATGTGAATGCTGTAAGCAAATCACCCAAGTGGTCTGTACCTAGATTTACTCATCTGCAAAGTGAAGAAGTTCAAGTAGATGGTTGCTGAGGTCCTTCCCAGCTCTAAATCTATGATCCTAGAAGCTTATGAAGTCACTTAACCTCCATGGGCCTCAGTTTCCTTCTCTGCAAATGAAGAGGTTGGACTATACGACTTATGTGGTGCGTTCTAGCTCTATATCTACGACACTAAGTGGGACCAGATCAGTTGGGGTCAGGAAGCACAAAATCTCTGAAATAAAAGGGCCCACATGATGGAGAATCAAGTTGAGTCAATAAATGTTCAGTCCTTTAGCCCTCTCTGAATTTTGCCTTCCTTATCGCCTGCAGAATCTCATGGCTCTGAATCTTTACTTGTCAACCAGGCTTCCTGGCCTCATATTCCTGGACTCTGCAAACACATTTGGTGTACCTGGTCTGGTTTTTTGATTTATGTCTTGATCTAAAATATTCTAGGTAAAACTTGGCTTACCCTAACATCAGCCCAGGCCAGCATTCCCCCAAACTCCAGTCAGAGACTTGCCTAATCCATTACATGTGATGTGACATAATGGGCCCGAATTGTTCCCTGCTTTACAAAACCTCACCTCTTTAACACCAATGTCCATGATCTCTCTTTCTCTCTCTCTCT
>NC_050579.1:26301105-26418605 GCF_011100635.1 Trichosurus vulpecula
GCCCAGCTCGTAGCCAAATAGTTGCTTAAATTATCAATTACTCTTCAAAGCTTTGCTTCTCTTTAATTTTTTTTTCCTTAAAGGGAGCCCTTTGCTAAGTAGCATTTGGCCCAAAGCCTCTCCAGATCATTATACATTCTGGCTGTACTCACCGTGGTAACATTAATCAGAATGATCTCGTTTGCTATTAATGTGGGTGTCATATGTAATTCGGGAGGAATTCTATTGTAATTTAGCATTAATTAATGCCCACTTATTGTAAAACGTTAAGTGACGCCAACAGCCTGATTTCTGAACCAAACAGATAGTGCCTTTCCTAAAGAAGACTGCTTGAAAAATCCCCAGAAAACCTCAGCCAGCGGATGCTCTCTCCTTTCTTTTAACTCCCTCATGAACTCCAAATAGAGGGCCCTTTCCCTGCTTAGGAAAGACCCTGGTAAGAGCCATCCCTAGGGGGCTTCAAATGGGAAGGATTGTCCTGAGTTGCAAGTTCAGTGAGGGTCCTTTCAACCCCAATAACAAAGTAGGGGTAGGTCCTGACTGATGACAATGACAACGTGTTGGTATGACAGTGGTGCTAGACATCAGTCAGAAGGCTTGGATTTCGGTCCCTGATCCGGCATGGTTTTGTGGGTAGAAAGCTGGCCTTGGAGTCAGAAAGACCTGAGTTCCGAAGTCACCTTCCACATATTGACTGTGTGACTCAGGGCACTGAATCTTCTCTAGGCAAATCCCAAAGACTCAGCTTTTCTGAGAATACAACAACCTGTATCACAGAAGCAGCTTCCTCATCTGGGAAATCACATGTCCGGTCCCTATCACACTGTCACCTCCCAGCTGTGTGACTCTGATTGAGCCCCCTCCCCTCTATCCATCTGTTTATTCAGTGAGTACAAAGTGTGTGCTTAGGTATAAGTCAGTATGTAATGGTTCCTATGCTGTGGGGAAGCTAGGTGGTACGGTGTATAGAGTGCCAGGTGCCCTGGAGTCAGGAGGACCTGAGTTCAAATGTGGCCTCAAACACTTACTAGTTGAGTGACTCTGGGCAAGTCACTTAACCTTGTTTGCCTCAGTTTCCTCATCTGTAAAATGAGCTGGATAAGGAGATGATAAACTGCTCCAGTATCTTTATCAAGGAAACCCCGAGCGGGGTCATGATGAGTCAGACAGGACCAAAATGACCCAACAACAACAACAAAAGTGCTATGGGGATAGAAATGATAAGCACCTCTCTCATCCATTGTTGCTGGAGAATGAGGAATGTTGTGCATAGGATATCATGCGTAGATTGCTCATTTGAAAGAACTAAGTATACTCTAAAATCTACTCATTGCTAAAATTCTGATAGAATCAATCAGTCCAGTATTTGTTAAGTGCTTAATATGTGCCATGAACTGTGCTAGGCATTGAGAGGAAGGACTTCCATATTTGTTTCTGTTTCATCAGTGGCTGGCACATAGTAGGCTCTTTGATTCAACCCATCAGTCAATCAACAACTATTTATCCAACACTTACTATGTGCCAAGCACTGTCCTAAACACTGGACATACAAAGGAAAAAAATTACAACATAATTTAATTTTGTTTTGATGTTTCAGAAGGGACTTCAAAAATTCCCAGGGGCAAGGGTCATCTTGGAATCTTAGCATTGTAAGGGACCCTTAATGATACCTAATGCTAACCCTTTCTCTAGCTAGAATCCTTGCTACAATACCTTCTACTAGGTGGCCGTCTAGTCTCCTTTTGGTGTTGAGAATCTCACTGCAGCTGTTCCTTGCATTTTTTGGATAGCTCTACTTCATAGGATCAAAGATTTCTAGTTGTAAAAATCCTCAGAAGCCATCAACTCCAACCCAGTTGTTTTATAGAGGGAGAAACTAAGGTCCCAAGAAATAACGTGAATTGTTAGGAAGGGGTTTTTCCCCCTTTCATGGAGCTTAAATCAATGTATCTTCCATCTAATCAAATCAGTCAAATATATATGTGTGTTATATGTGTGTGTGTGTGTGTATATATATATATATATATGTAATCAATCAAGTAACATGTGTGCGTACGTGCGTATTTATCTGTGTGTTTGTATGTGTCTCTGGGTGCGTATGTATATATCTGTGTGCGTGTATGTATCTCTGTGTGCGTATGTATGTATACATCCGTGTATGTGTATGTATTTATATGTACATGTGTATGTATATATCTGTGTGCGTGTATGTATCTCTGTGTGCGTATGTATGTATATATCCGTGTATGTGCATGTATCTATGTGTGCGTGTATCTCTGTGTGTATGTATGTATCTGTGTGCATGTATGAATCTGTGTGTATGCATGTATGTATCTATGTGCGTGTATGTATCTATGTGTGCATATGCATGTATATATCTGTGTGTATGTATATATGTATGCCTATGCATGCATACATACATACTTACTTATATACATACATAGATACTACCTACTATGGGTCAGGCATTGTGTTGATATGCTGAGTGTGTGCTAAGGATAAAAAGAATTGAAACCATCCCTACTTGTAAGGAACAGATTCAGGTTAATCCCTCTCTCATGTGACAACTTCTCATATTTTTAAGAATAGTAATCATGCACCACCACCCCCCAAAAAAAGTTTCTACCCATCCCTGTACTGCCAGTCCCTGCCCCTGCACCATAGATGGTGTGATGTGCCCATCCATAACAAGTCCTGATGGAAAGCCCGATAAACCCAAACCCATTGCTGGAATGACATCCCCCCAGCCCCAGTTAATTGACAGAGAAGGAGCCTGGGAAAGGCAGAAGGCAGAGGACTGAGCAGCATCCAGAGATCCCTCGTTGGAGAGCTGTTACCTCATACAGAATGGGCTCTCCAGCAGCGCTCCCCATCCTCCCCAGGCTCTTCACTGAAGTACCTCTCTTCGGCTGGAGGCCGTAGGTAAGGGGGAAGTGAAGACCGTCAAGGCCGAGGTAGAGTGGGCCACAGTAATGCTTCAATTCACATTGAAATGATTTCTCCTGCCTGGTCTAATTTAACCTGCCCACAGTGCTAAACTTCTCTATTATACATTTCTGTCAGGATGTCAGAAGAAATGATAAGCCTCCTTCAGACTGCAACCTCTATTACATATTAAGATGGTGCACCAAAGGGTTTTTGCCCTGCTACATTTCTGAGATTTTTAGTATGGTCTCTCAAGTAGAAAGAATACCCCACTCTGTGACCCCATCCTCTTGGTAGATGATAGATGAAATCTTTTCTTAAGCTGAGTCCCCTGTCTATTATGCTTTCAGAATTCAAGGTTTTTCTTCCCATTCGGAGGTTTCTGACAAAAGATACGGCTTTGTTAGGAAGGGAAATTGCTTCTTCTTTTTTTCCTTTTTTTTTCCCTCAACAGAAAGTTGCTTTTCCAGCAGAGGATGGGGTAGAGGGTCCTCATGGTGTGACCTTGGGCAGGTCCCTCTCTGGGCTTTCATGTCCTCATCTATAAAATTAGGGCCTTGGGATGGATGGTCTCTTGTAATGGATGGTCTCTGCTTTAGATCTTCAGTGTCTAATGGGGTCAGCATTCTTTGTCCTTGGACTCTAGCTTGGGTTCTGGTTCCAAGCAATGGAAGGGGCCTGTTTCTGTCTTCTGTAGGAATTCTCTAAAGCCATTTTGTTAAAGACAAAAGGTATGGTGGGCACACTCAAAAAGCCATTCCACCTCCTACATGACTCCCCTCATGTGCCTTACACAGGGTGTACCAAAAGTCATAGCACAGTCCCAAATTATTAAAGATTTAAACCATACTGAGAGTTTTGGGATGCCCTGTATCCCTGTGCTCATAGGATCATGGCATCCTAGGGTTAGTGCTTGAAAGTATCTTGAAGGATAGCTTGTTCAATACAGATTTGGAAACTGAGGACTAGAAGGATGAAATTGAGTGGTACGGTGGTAGAGCCAGGATTTGAACCCAGGTTCTCTGACTTCACATCTAGCATTTTGTCCTCATGACTGGAGTAGTCTCCTGAGAGACCATCCAGGCTAACACGCTCATTTCACAAAAGAGATACAGTGTTGAAGTATTTTATTCAAGGTCGTTCCACTAATGACAGACCAAGATTTGAACCCAGACCCTCTGTCTCCACATGTGGTGCTTTGTCTGTTAGGCCATTCTGACACTTTCTCATCTTGTGAGCTTGCATTTTTCCCAGCATATATTTCCGGTGTCTATACACCATATGCTCCTTTATGTTTTTGAACGCCTGTGCTCACTGTCTGTCCAGTGAGACTTTGAGGGAACCGCTTCATGTTGGGCTATCAGACATTTCAGGGCCTCCCAGGAGAGTCACTCAGATTCATAGAAATGACTCATGGGAGGCCAAGAATCGTCAGTTCCCTGGCCACCTTTGTACAGGCCGTATTTCTTCCTCTTGGTCAAAAGTGGGACCAAGAATACAAATGGTGCAGGTGATGGTTCTACCGCTGGCTTCTCCTTTCCCCAAAGGGAAGGATGGCCATGGCTGTGGATGAGAGGGTTCTGCTCCACACGCCCATGCTCCAACGGAGGCTTTTACTGTTCATCTCACTGTTGACCCTCCCCCTGTAGCTGGACTTAGCTGCTGTTGACCTCAGTGAGGATGAAAGAACTAAGCACGTCTGAAGCTCTGTCTCAACATCTTCTCTCCCTTCCTGTTGGTATTTACATTTCAGTCTCTGGCCGCACCACACGGAAAGCACTGAATCTTGTCCGAACCTGGAAGCTAAGCAGGGTCAACCCGTGTTGGGACCTGAACTGGAAACTGCCTGATCATACTGAGTTCTGTGGGCTTTGAGGCATCTAGGGACCATAGCGGGTGGAGTGTTAAACTCATAGTGAAAAAGACTTGAGTTCAAATTCTTCCTCCAGTAGATGCACTAAGCCTCAGTTTCCTCTTTTATAAAATGAGAGGGTTGGATTCGATGCCCTCTAAGTCCATTTGAGCTTTAAATCTATGATCCTCTGTCTGTGTGCATGTTGATTCTTCCTGGTAGAGTGTAAGTATCTTGAGGACAAGGCTTCTTTTGTTTTTGTCTTTGAGGCTTAGCACAGTGACTGGAACCTAATAAATATTGTTAAAGCAACAAATGAGGCTTAGGATTTTAGGGTTGCAAGGGCCCTCAAAGCTAGTTGAACTCCCACATCCAAGAGGATTCCCCTCTAGAACATAACAGACAGCCATCAAGCTTGAAGACCTCCAATGAATGGATGAATGAGCATGGAAACTGGAGTTAGATAATTATTCATTGAGCTGGAGACCCAATGCAGTCTCTTCCCCTTTCCCCTAGGAGAATAAAATCCCAATGCTCTGGGGCATGTCTGAGAAAAAGAAGAAGTATTAAATGTTAGAGGAAAAGAATGCCATTTTCTGGTGTGGGCCAGGCATGCCCTTCTACAAAATGCATTAGCTTGGGAATTTCATTAACTAGGGACACATTAACCCTGTAGTGAGGAGCTTAGTAAAGCAAACATTGGTAACCTAGACCAAGAATGATGCTGAAACAGGCCACGTCCAGATGATCCTTTATTTTGCTTGATTTTTTTATATATATGGCCCCAGGGGTGGGTATAGGGGGATGAAAGTGAAACAGAATCCAAAAATAGCCTAAATTAAGATAGGTCTAAGGGAGTGTTTGCTTTGGAAAATACTTAACTGACATTGGATAAACCAGGTGACACTGATTACTTCAATGAGCATTCACCAAGGCTTAATTATTTGGAAAATCCACATCATAAAGGCAAAACCCTTGGGGTCCTTTGCCTCAAAAGGGCAACAAAGCGATATTAGACTGTATGCACTCCCCAGGGCCCCTGGTCCTCTTATGACTTCCTGGTAAGTTAGGGCTATAGATCAGCATGATAAAAACAGAACCCATACGGACCAAGGAGCGGAACGAAATTAGCAGGAGTTACACCCCTCCCTCACCCCCACATCCCTAGCAGAGTCTCCTCAATCTTTTCTTGCTGAGTAAACCCAGATAATACATCTTTTTTTCTTACTCTCTTGTTTAGAATGTTTTTCATATTGCTTCCAAGGAAGAGTGGTCATGCCCTCTTGTACCTCTCACATGACATGGAACAAAGTCATGTACCTACTGACAACTCAGGAAAATGTGCACACCTGGTCTAGCTGACCTATTTGAGGCCATGTGCCTCATCTGGAGGCATCCCCTGATACTCAGATAGAAATCCCTGTTCAGCTCATTAATGTGACTCCTTGGAGCTCCTGAATGAGCTTGGAGAAATACAGCGAACTCCCTCTTGCCTTCCTCTACCAGGAGTTTCAGCTCAAGAAGAAACCTCCATGGGTACCATGACTTCTGTGATCATGGATGGAATTATTTTTCCATTTGGTCATCTCCCCTCCCTCTAGGGGAAAAGTCCCCTGAAAGGACTTGCTGTTGTAGATAGCCAAATGGGAGTATTTTCCAGGGATGGATTTTCCATGTTACTGCTGTTACCAAGAGGCAGGGAGGTGTAGTGGAAAGAACACTGACCTCAAAGCCAGGAGACTTGAGTTCCAGTCTCATTTCTGATGCTTATTCCCACTGTGATCTTACATGAGTCTTTTTTTTTTTACACTGGGTCTTAAAGGAGCAGGGTTGGACCAGACAGTCTCTGAAGACGGGATGAGCCAGGTCTGGTAGTGAGGTTTAAAAGAAAAAGCAAAAAAAAACCAGCATTGGAGAGGAGTGGGGAAGAGCAGGTGTTATCCTGATTTTTAAAAAAGGGAAGAGAGCCCCATCTGCAAAGACAGGCCCAGTGAACTTGAATTGATTCCTGGGGAAATTCTCTAATGGGTTAACCAAAGAAAGCATTTGTGAGCCTCTCAGAAAGGAAGTGGTGTTAACAAAATGATCGTGGCTTCATCAAGGACAAAACATGCCAGATTAACTGTATTTCTATTTTTGACAGCATATCAAGGGAATGCTGTAAATATGATTTATCCAAATTTTAGAAAAGCATTTGATTAAAGTGTCACTAATTATTCTTGTAGATAAAGAGCAGGAGAGATGTGGATTAGATGATAACACAATTAAATGAAACTGGTTGAATAGCTGGACCCAAAGAATATAGCAAGGTCCCAATTAGGTACCAGTAATGAATCCCCCTGAAGCAGTGACATTATTCACATACACACTGTATATTTCCATTGAACTGGAACCAATTTCTATTTTTTACATTATTATAACTTTAAATAGTGCAAATTTTAAGACATTCAGCCTTTGGGGGGATTCCTTGGAACCTGGTTTCAGTTGTTAATAGCTCAGTATCCTTTTGGTCAGAGGTCTCAAGTGGGGCACCCTCAGGATCTGTTTTTTTCTTCAACGTTTTTCATCAATAAAGGTGACTTTATATGCTCTGTGGACTATAATATGACACACTTATCATATTTTACAGATAACACAAAGCTGGGCAGGATGTATAATAAATCAGATGACAGAGTCAGGATTCAAAAGAATCTTAACAAATCAAAGAGAAATGGGCTGAATGTAACAAGATAAAAGTCAGTAGGGATAAATGTAAAATCTGCCATTCGGGTTTAAAAAATCATCTTTACAAGTACAAGCTGAGGAAGGCATGGTTTTGATGCCATTTGTCTGAAAGAAGTCTGAGCAGTAGCGTGCTGCAAGCTAATTCATTGTGAGTTGAGGTGATAAAGGAACCCAACAAACCTATTTGATCTTGGGCTTCATTAAGAAAGGCATAGCTTGGGGCAGCTAGGTGGCGCAGTCAGTAGAGCACCGGCCCTGGAGTCAGGAGGACCTGAGTTCAAATCCGGCCTCAGACACTTGACACAAGTACTAGCTGTGTGACCTTGGGCAAGTCACTTAACCCCATTTGCCCTGCCAAAAAGCAAAAAAAAAAAAAAAAAAAGGCATAGCTTGCAGGAGTAAGGAAGAGGTGATGATCTCTGTCTTCTGTGTGGTTATCAGATTCCATCCAACCCATCAGGCTCAGCTTTGGACACTAGAATTTAGGGACATTGAGAAACTAGAGAAAGTCCAGAGAAGGGCAAAGCAGAATGGTAAAGGACCTTGAGTGCTTTTTCTATCAGGACAAGTTGAAAGAATTGAAGATGTTTGGCCTGAAGTAGAAAAGACTTGGGGTGGGGGCAGGACATGATGGTTGTCTCCAAGTATTTGAAAGACTGTCATGTTGAGGAGAGATTAGGCTAAAAACCCAGAGAAGAGGAACCAGAATAGGGAAGGCCTTGTCATTTAAATTTGTTTAAAAGAACTGTGAATGTTTAGCCTGGAGAAGAGAAAACTTTGGAGGGGGGGGGGGCGGTGCACAATGGCTGTGTTCAAGGATTTCAAGGGCTGTCATTGCAGACTTGTCTGCTTGACCCCAGAGAGTAGAACAAGATGTTTAGTCTTGATGTCAGTGAAAACCTCCTGACAATTAGGGATACCCAGAATTGGCGTGGGTCGCAGTGGGGAACAGTGAGTGAACCTTCCCTAGAGGTCTCCAGGCAAAGGCGAGATGTCCATTATTTTCAGGTGTGTTATTGGGGGAAATTCTTTTATTTTTTTGGTAATGGGTTGGATTATATGGATACTGACATTCCTTCTAACACACACACGCACACACACAGACTCTATGTCTCTTTTCATCTCCTTTTGTCTCTCTCTGTATGTATATATGTGCATATATTATAGAAACATATATGTGTGTGTATATGCATACACACACATATATATTCTGTGAACCTAGGAAAGATGCCTATAATAATTACAATAAAGAGACCATGGATCTATACAGTAATTTTGCTTCCAAAGTATATTCATACCTTCTCATTTTATCGCTAAACCACTTCTGGTCTGGTAAGGATTATCATTTCTGTCTTATACATGGCAACACTGACAGCAAAAATAGAAAGAGAGACAGATAGATAGACAGACACAGGGAGTCCAGGACTGGAACCAGGGTCACTGATTTCTACTTTCTCATTTATACCATACTGACTGAATTACCCTACCTTATTTTTCCTGTTGTTCTCTCTCTTCCTCTCCCCTCTTATTTCCCTCTTTCTCTTCCTCTGTCCCTCTCCTCTTTTCTCCTTTCCTCTCCCTCCTTTTTCTCCCCATTTCCTCCTTTTAGCTAGTGGTGTTTGACTCTTTATGACCCCATTTTGTTTTTAGGGGGAATAGTTAGCCATTTCCTTTTCCAGCTCATTTAACAGATAAGGAAACTGAGGCAAACAGGATTAAGTGACTTGCTCAGGGTCACACAGCTAGTAAGTGTCTGAGGCCGAATTTGAACTCACAAGGATGAGTCTTTCTGACTGCCCATGTATGGTTTAGGGGCCCCCATTTCTATTTGAGATTGATGCCTCTGCTATAGACCTCGGTCTTTTCTGTCAGACAAGGGCATTAGGATTAGATTGGCTGATCTCTATGAGTCCCCTCCAGCTTTGAGTTCCTACATATCTTTGTTTACCTAAAATTCTGCCTGGATCATATTGGAGAACAAGTGGGGTCCCCCTTCTTGTCATTAACATGATTCAACCACTTTCTACACATCTGTTTTTAAGATATAGCTTTATAGGAAGAAGAATCTAAATCAACCCTGTACCTTCTGCTCTTTCCTAGTCCTTAATCTTCAAGAAGTCAGCACGCTGGTTCTAGTGCTTAATCAGTCAACACACATTTATTAAGCACCTGCTCTGTGCCAAGCACTGGATTAAGCACCATTTTAAAACATACATATCAAAACCTCTGGAGAACATCCATTTGTATGGTTAGTTGAGGCTGATCAGCTCAGACCAATGGAAGCCCAGTGGATGAAGAAAGCTGTGAGGGGGTCTTGTCTTTACTCAGGTGTCCTTGCTCTCTTTCAAAAGCCCAACCCAACAAATATTCATGAAGCCCCTACTGTGTATAAGGCACTGTGCTGATGCTATAAAGATAGAAAAGAAGGTAGTGCCTCAGCTAAGTCTCGAAGGAAGTCAAATTTTCTTAGAAACAGTTGTAAAGGAGTAAGCAGTAAGGAAGGAAGAACATTCCAGGCATGGAAACACAGCCTGTGCAAACATAAGGAGGTGGGAGATAGAGTAATGAATTTGGAGGAATAACAAGTAGACCAGGTTTTCCTGGAATTTAGAATGCATAAATGGAAGAATTTGTGCAATTAAGTCTGAAAATGTGGTCTTTAAATCCTAAGCTGAGGTGTTTGGATTTTATGTAAACAGTGAAGAAGGCCACGGGATCTTTTTGAAAAGAGGAGTAGCATAGTCCTGTTGTGCTTTGGGATGATCATGTTGGCAGCTGTGTGGAGACTGGGGAAAGACTGGAAACTGGGAGGCTAATCAGGAGGTTATTGTGACAGACTGGAGGAGAGGGAAGGAGGGCTTAACCTAGGTGCTCCCCACATCGATGGAGGGGAGGAGATGGATGGGCATGTGTGCACGGAAGAATGCACAGGGCTGGACATCTGACAGCAAGTGGCAGGTGGCACTGTCTAGCTCTCAATAACTGCTCAGGGACCAAAAGGAAGGTGGGACATACCCACCAAAGAGGTGGGAGAGGCAGGACTGTGTGAGCTTAGGGCACCCAGGTGGTGCCGTGGATAGAGCGCTAGGCCCAGAGTCAGGAAGATTCATCTTTGTGAACTCATCTTTCTGAGTTCAAATCCAGCCTCAGACACTAGCTGGGTGACCAGGGCAAGTCATTTAACCCTGTTTGCCTCAGTTTCCTCATCTGTCAGATGACCTGGAGAAGAAAATGGCAAACTGCTTCAGTATCTCTGCCAAGAAAACACCAAATGGGGTCACAAAGCATCAGGCATGATTGAAAAAAATGATGCAGAGTCCCAGAAAGAGCATAAAAGATGTCAGGGATTGGGAATCAGGAGAAGCCCACTCTTTTATTTACATTTATTTTGTGATCAAGACCAAGAGTCTGTGGGTCTTTGACTCTTGGTTCTATCATTGAGGTAGCCCCTGGTGACATAATGTTTACTCTCTTAGTCGTCCCTGGGCCCTGAGAGGTTCATAGACTTCAGGGTCACCCAGGCAGGACTTGAAGCCAGGACTTAACTCTAAGGCCGTCCCTCTACCCAGGACACCTCCCTGCCTCCCTCTCGATGACCATGCCCAGTCATCATGACATGTGCCATCATTTTTATACATGCAGAATGAATTCTGTCCACCTCCTTCCGAGAATGACGTTGATAGCTAATTCTCTGGGTCTTACCAAGCACTAGCCAAGTGGCCACCAAGTATTCCAAGCCTTGCAATTAGCTTGTCAAGCCCTTGCTAACTGACAGGAATGGTGCTTTTCATAGGATCATAAGCTGGACCTGGAAGAGGCCTCAGACCCCATCCTACCCAACCACCCAGATGAGGAAACTGAGGCCCACTCGAGCGTGGTAAACCTGAGGCAGATTTGAACTCAGGTCCTTGGACTCCAGAGTCAGATCTGTCTCTCTTCCTCTTCCTCTTCCCTAAGCCTCCCTCCACGGCTCAGCTGCTGCTCGTGAGCTGCTAGGCACCCACACAGAAGTCGAGACCCACATTTTGTTCTTCTGTGTTTGTCAAGCAATTAATCTCGTTTGTACTGATAGGGAAAATGGTCTATTAAAACGTTCAGTCAAAACAACGTGGGGAAGAAGAAGGAACGGGAAGGCACATGGTCGTTGGCTCCGTTAATTGATTCCCTCACCCAACTCTAGTTTAAATCAGTTCCCTTGATACTTGGAGAAAGTGAAATTCACCCACCTGGGTCAAAAGCAGCAGCCATTAATTTTTAATCAAAACAAAATGCTGGCAGATCTGCCGCTCTTCATCAAATAAACAGGAGACACATACGTGCCATCCAGCAGTTTGGCGCAGGGGGTAGAATGATGGACTTGGGCTCGAGTTCAGATCCTGTCTTAGACATATATTGTGTGACCTTGGTCAAGTTACTCAGTGTCTCTCAGCCTCTGTATTCTCTCCTGTAAAATGGGGTTGTTGTGAGATTCAATGAGATATAATTTTATTTATATATACAATAAATATATTAATTATATTTATATACAACAAATATATTTATAATATAATAAATACGGTATTGGTTATTAATATCAATTAATATATAATGTATGATGTGAACGTGCTATTTCTACATATTCCATATTTACATAGAATATGTGTGTATACATATATACGATATAATATACTATATAAAATACTACATAAATGCTAGTTATCATCATTGTTATTAACCACATTCTTTGGGATTAAGGGCAGGGACAGCCATGAGAAGTGGGCTTGGGTAGGGAAGGGTGGCATGGTAGATATGGTATTTGGAAAAATTGTTGGACTTATAGAGGTTATGGTTTTGAATCTGAAATTTGAATTTCTACCACCATGTAACTTAGTTAAATCTCTTTAACCTCTCTGGTCCTTAGTCTTCTCATGTATGAAATGGGTTGACTGGACCCGATCACAGGTATCAGAATGCACTGCCTTGAGTGCTACCTGAATAAGATTAAAATGTAATTGGGAGATATTTAACAAAACAAATAAAAATACAGAGTTTTTATTGTTCTTGTCCAGTCGTTTCAGTCCTGTTCAGCTCTTCATGACCCCATTTGGTGTTTTCTTGGCAAAGATCCTGGCATGGTTTGTGATCTCCTTGTCCAGCTCATTTTACAGATAAGGAAACTGAGACAAACAGTATTAAGTGACTTGCCCAGGGTCACCCAGCTAGTAAGTGTTTGAGGGTAGATTTGAACTCAGGTCTTTCTGCCTCTAGGGCTGGTGCTGTGTCCAACTGCACTGCAGAATCATCTTTCTTCATTTTGCATAAGGGCCTTGGGAATGGGAGACGGTTTCTTTCTAGAATATGACGTTTGTCCAGGACCCCTTTGGTAGTCTGGCTCAGCCCCTCTCAGAATCTTGTTTGCAAATGAAAAATGAGGAAATATTCATATCATATCATATTATATAGACTCATACATGTGTGTTTATATGTGGATATGTGGGTGTATGTATATGTGTAGGTTTAGATGTGTGTATGTATTTATGTATAATATACATAGACACATATACATGATACACACATGTGTATTTGGAGTCAGGGTTCAAGTTCTGGGTTCAGCCTCTTAGTCCCCAGTTATTTAGATATATATGTGTATATATATTTAGATATATATAGTATGTATGTATGTATATATATATATGTTGTATGTATATGTGTATACATATTTAGATATATATGTGTATCATATGTGTGTACATATATATTTGTATATGTGTTTCTTTATAGGCATATAGATGTGTGTATATATATGTGTATATAAAGAAAGAGGCAACTTTAAAAACATGTGTATATGTGTATCGTGTATATGTGTGTATATATGCGTGTGTATACGAGCTTTATGTGGGTATGTAGAAATATATATGTGTATGTATGTGTGTGATGAGAGAGAGAAAAGAAGAAAAGAAGTGGAAGGAAAGGAGAGAGAAAAAGGGAATGGGAGAGAAAGAGAGAGGAGGGGGAGGAGGAGGAGAAAAGAGGGAGAGAGGAGAGAAGAATGGGAGGGAGGGAGGGACAAAGATGTGTATATATGTGTGTATATATATATATATATATATATATATATATATATATATACACATACATACAGAGAGAGAGAGAGAGAGAGAGAGAGAGAGAGAGAGAGAGGACTTTAAAAGCACACACAAGTATATGTGTATTTTCCATTTAGGTTCACAGCCCACCTAAAATCCATCCACAGATGCCTTGCAAGGTCCAGGTTAAGAACCCCTGTCTAGAATGATTCTTTTCTACCCTCCCCAGCCATAGACCCATTGAACCATCCTTCCTAGTCATCTCCTCTGCAACAAAGGCTGATGGGATCCTCCCCACAGCAGCATTTTTTAGTCTGAGAATTATCTGGTTATCTTAACAGGGAATCCTTCTGGGGAAAGCTGGAAATAATATGAGGAGATCGAGAAGGAAGCCAAGCAAGTGACACCTTTAAATAGGAAAAGTGAGGATAGGCTCTTGCTCCCCTTGGGACAGTTAGAGTTATACAGATCTGTAATTAACCCAGCAGCCCACTGGATAGGTCTATTTTCCAGCACAAAGAGTGATTCTTAAGGAAGGACGTTTCCATTCAAATGGGATTTGAAGCATTCCCCTGGTGGAGATGCTGGTTCTGGGGTTATAGCTATAATCAACAAGACACAGGCATTCTTTCATGCAGCCTCCTCGGAGGATTTGGTAAGTCAGGTTGAAAAAGAGGAGAAAATGGAAAGGGGGCATCCAAAGACGGGCTGGGGATACACACTAGGATCATTTGAAATGTACGCTTTCCTGAATCATTCGGCAAGTTTCAGAAAGAAATCTTGTTGACATGACAAAATGCTCTCACTGGTGTGCCAGGACCTGTGCTACGTATTCACTGGAGATAAAAAAAAAATGGAACAGGCATTGCCCTCAAGGAGCTTACATTCAGACAAAAGCATTCAGTTCTCACGGGTTCTTGGATGATATGGAAGATCTCTGGAGTTGAACCTTGAGGACAAATCTTGGCCGAGGGTGCTGAGTACCTTTATGTCACTTCACTCCATTAGGCCTCAGTCTCCTCCTCTCTAAAGTGAGGGGTTTCAGTTAGATGGGTTCTAGGATCCAGCTCTTGGTCTATGATTGTATCATTGTAACATTGAGGACTGCCTTACTTAAGTAGCTGTCCTAAGGATCAGAAAGTTTTGATGAAATATTCACCTTCAAAGGGCATTTCAGCTTGATTGAAGCAAAAGAAAGCTAAACAATTTCCCCCTGGGCTCTTCGTGGTGAATGTTCTTTCTGGTGGCTGTAGGGATGCTTGGGGATGCATAATCAAGCAAACAGGCAACAAGTAGTTATTAAGGGCCTTCTACTAGGTGGCCACTGAGAAACCGCAGTCAGAATACCACGCTTGACCTGTCTCTGATCACAGGGTGAGAAGTATCCCAAAAGGACACGGATGAGCTAGGAAAAATACAGGTGTCATAGAAGGGTCATTTGAAGGGACTGGAAGAGAGAAACAGGGCAGAGAATGGAACCTTGGAAGTCGGATAGTCCAGCTCTTTGGTTTTACTGATAAGGAAACTGAGACCCAAGAACATTACATAACTTACCCAAGGTTGTAGGGGTAGAGTCAGAAATCCAGAGCCAGAGGGGACTGTAGGGGCTTTTGAGTATCTCACTTTTCAGATGGGAAGACCGAGCCCTAAGGAAGTTAAGTGATTTGGCCCCAGTTCATATAACAATGAAAACAAAAAACACACTAGCTATGGGCCATCTGCAGAGATAGTGTGTTGCCCCCTTATTAGAGGCCTCCTGGCAAAGGCTAAGTGACCCCTTCCTCGGTTTATTATAGAGTTTCTTTTGCTCAGGAAAGGGTTGGCCTAGATTGTCACCGGAGAGCCTTCCAACTCGTGAGATCCTGAAACTCTGTGATTCCTTTGCCATGACTCATGAGCACCATAGCTCTACCATCTGCTCATGTCACATCCCATCAATCAGAACAAGAGACAAGGTCATCATGATGTGTGTGTAAGAGAACCCAGGCGGCAGAAATCCCAGACTACTCCCCTGTGTGCAGCCATATGCCAACTGGCTTCCCTTGGAGACAGCTGAGCCAATGCAAGGCACAGAAGGGAGTCTGAGGCATCCATTTCCTGCCAAGAGGTTCATCCCATCCGCCTTACAGCCATACATCCTCTGTGGATATAGTATCAAAATGGAGAGTCAAAATGTTGGCTTCTGTGAGTTGGTCTAGGAAATGGTATCTATTTAAAAGAAAACACCCTATAAGAGAATGTGTGTGTGTGTGTGTGTGTATGCATAGTTGTATATGCATACAATTGTGTGACATAATCAATACATGTATAGACATACACATAAATATTTGTATATGTATTGTAAACATGCAAATTTGTCTTTATATTTATAGATGTTTATATATAAATCTAAGTTTACTATATGTTAATATTTATATATATTTCCCCCCAATAGAATGTTTCAAAACAAAAATATTTATTGTGGCTCATAAAGAACTATCTTTACACACATAAATGCACAAATGCATGTGTCTATACACACATGTGGTTGTCTCCATTTTTAAAAATTGTTTTTGGGCTGGACCTCCTCTGCTGATGCATATTAGCGCCTGCCCTGGAATTTATAGTCTTAGAGAGTCCCTGGGGACTTGAGAGGTTAAGTGACTTGGGGGGGTCATACAACTAATATGTATTAGGAGCGGAATCTCAGGTCTTCCTGGGTTCTTCACTCTGTCCACTATGCCATGTATGTGTATATACATAAGAGAAGGATTTGTGATTTTTTTTTATCTCAAGGACGCCCAGGCATGGAAACTCCCTCTTAGATTGCCTATGACTCAGGAGAGAAATCCTAGATAATTAACCAAAGCACAGAGATATTATGTGTACTGAATAGGGTCCCACAGCTAGGACTGGATACAGGGGTTCACCACAGGTCTTATTTGTTCATTCTGTGTGTATGTGCGGTGGGCCAGAGATACATACATGTACAAATATTTCCTACTTAAGGTCATATTAACTAGCTGAATAGATTGGAAACTATATATAATGAGGCAAATTCAAGAGTATTAAAAAATCTTGTAGGCCTTAGTCAAAGCTCTGGCATGCTGGTCTGCATTTTCTCTTTCAATTTGTTCATAAGTAGAAACAGGCCTATTTTTCTTGGAAAACATTCGTTTCCGTTGGTTTGTCCAGCTCCTGCTTTTACCATGCTGTCATCTCTGATTGGATTATGTATCATGGAGAGTTCATCTACTCTCAAGATTAGCCTAAGGTTTAGGGCCCCTCCCCCTTCTTCTAGTTGAATGCCATCCTTTCGGCATGTCCAGCAATGAGCAATTAAATTTTCACCACCAGAATGCCGGCATTGCATGATTCTACCAAGGCGGATTTGGTTTCTCATCTTCATTGGACTTAAGATGTACGTTCCTCCTGAGGCCTTGAAATTGTTAAGATAGCTCTTCCCAATCACGGTCTGATCTCTGGTTTTACAGTAATGCAGTTAGACAGCCTAGTTATTCAGGCCTAGATTTCTCTGCTTTTCATTATCCCTGAATAACATTTGATGCTGAAATAGGCAAGAAGGGGTGTGGGAGGAGAGCCAAGCATTTTCCATAGCTTGTGTGAAATGCTTAATATTTAAAGGTCTTTAAAATCTACTGCACACATACATTCCACTTTTACAAGACTAATATAACACTTTCAAAAGTTTTATGAATTCCAGCCTGTAACCAGAGTAGATGCTAGCCTGCTTTGAATAAGCCATAATGGCCTGGCCCCCAACTTGCATAGTTAGCAAATCCCAACTCTTTTATGAGTGACCATCCCTCACCAGGTCACCAGGGAAGGGGAAACTGCTTGCTTCCCTCCCAAGTCTCTCAATCGGTAGATCTGTCTGCATATTTTGGTGTGTTCTAGGTTTCAGGCGCTTAGAACCGAGTCAGTCTTGATGAAGTGACACTGTGTTTTCAGGCTTGAAGAAATTTTGCCTTCACCTAAAAACATCTCCAGACCTCACATATGCTCATATCCATGGGCTCTTAGTTTTCCACAAATGGATGACCACAGAGCTGCCAAGTCTACAACTAACTTGCTTGTCAGTTCCCGTATACCAGCATGCTATCTCCCCAGTGGGCTCTGAGTACTAGCTATGGGAAGTTAAACTTTCATTTAAAAATTTATATTTAGTCACCCTTGAATAGGAAAAGGTGAAAGATTTGTGGTTTCCTCAGCATAAGGGAATTTGAGGAGCTGTGGGCACTCACTCCCCTAATAAAGATGGTAGCCAGGCCATGACTCAGTAGATAAGTTATAATGAGATGTCTGAAGCACTGACTTGCCCAGCATGAATGAATGAAGGAAACACACATTTGTGCCAGTTACTTTAAAAAGTGATGCAGTCCCAGGTCTCAAGAGGCTTATACTCTAATTGGAGTGGACAATACATACAAGAAAGTTCAGCTATAGGACAGATGGAAAGTCTGGAAGCCATCAGGGAAGAGATGACAAAGCCCAGGGGACTTTAGGTTGCCACATGTTTCAGAGGCCACGTTTGGACTGACATCTTCTTGACTGCAAATCCAGCACTCTAGCCAGCGTGCCATTGAACTGACTTTACCTCTGTTTGACAGGTTTAAAGAGAAGTAATAGGGCCCTGTCAGTCTTGGGCTGCTCATTGTTTTGGGTACCCAGAGGGTAAGGTTACTATGCAGGTGGAAATGCATGTGGGATACGTGTGAAATACAGGTGAAAGCGCCTTAGAAATACAATTGGCACCAGTGTCACAAAGGAAGGATGGGAGGAAGGCCTTGTGTAGCTCAGAACATGAGTCCACATTGGAATCTAGTTCTCAAAAACCCTGGGGTAACAAAGGGGAATATTCCAGGGGAAGGAGGTAAACTGAGCCCCATCATCGACACACCCATGCTGCACCAGAGGAGAAATCCAAAGTCAAAGGCAGGTGGACATTTGGAGAGCAATTGAAATTGGTGTCCACAACCAAAGTTTGCCCAAATAGGTCACAGGAAATAAAGAAACGCTGGAAGTTGGATAAAGTATTTAGTAGAACCACCTGACTACCTCCCTTTGAAGAAGGATCCCATGGCTCAGAGTTAAAGGGGCCATCACTCAGAAAAGTGCAGGGCCTTCCAGGTGGGCATTTTAATCATCCTCAAATACTACCGTCATTTGGCTTCCGAGTCACAGTTTCATAGAATAATAAATTTAGAGCTGGAATCAGTCAACAAGCATTCGTGTAGCACCAGAGTAAAGAATGAGACAATCTCTCTTAGCAAGGATCTTACATTCTAATAGGAGAGACAAGAAGTACATATGTAAATGTGTACAGCATGAATATAAATAAATACATACAAATATATGCAAAGCAGTTAAATGCAAGATAGTTTGAAAGGTGGGATGCTTGCAGTTGGCAGAGCAGCCTCTTAAAGGGAGAGAGGGACTCTCTAGGAGGCAGAGATGAGAAGAAAGTGCATTCCAGAAACGTGGGACAGCCAGTGAAAAGACAGAGACAGGAGATGGGAGCAGAGACAAGTCCAGTTGGGTTGGATTGCAGAGTGTGGGAGGGGAGGGGGAGTAATGTCTAGTGAAGCCAGAGAGATAATTTAGAATTCATCTTGCTCAACCCCTTCATTTTACTGATGAGGAAAATGAGGTCAAAGATGTTAAGTCACTTAGCCAAAGTTGGAGAATATTTTCGCTAGAAGAGACCTTAGAGATCATCTGGTTTTAGCCCTGTCACTTTACAGAGAAGGAAACAGGGGACCTGTATGATGAAGTGTTCTGCTCAAGGTCACACAGTCAGTAAATGCCTTCTTGAGTGGAGATACTAAATTCCTTTTCTCCTATGTTTCCCATCATTCCGTGTAAGATAGCTTGAATAAAGGAGTCAGATCATCGCTTTCCTACTCCTGCAAGCAATTGCTAGATAGCTCCTGACTGACTACAGGGTCTTGTAGCCCTCCCTGATTTAAATTACCCTATGATCGGCAAGACCATCTCTTCCACTTTTCCAGAGATTCAACAGCCCTCTTCCCAACCTTTCCTTTTCCCAATCTCCTCTTCTCTTACCAAAGCTATGAGAACTGCTTAAGTCAGATTCTACAGCCCAAGCCTGAGATGGAAGGGATCCCAAATGGCAGGGGATCCATCTCATTTAGAAAAAAAGAAGTAATCCCAGCTTTGAGAAGGGGTGACCTGGTCAAAATGAAGAGAGCCTTCTCCATCATGCAGTCTCTTTCCTGGCTCCTATAATTCTCTCAGAAGCCCATCACTTTCTTTGTAGTCTTCAAGGTGAAACCCCCTTGAAACTTAGGGACTCTGAACCTTGTACCAGGTTGCATTGTATCTGATATGGTTAACATTTCCATAATTAATTTATGATGACAATAACCCTGAGATAGCTCTGCTTTTAGAGATTTGTGAATGAATGAATGTAGATTGATATCTGGGTTCATTAACATATTTGACATTCTTGGGAAACTGTTGCCTTCTGCCAGTCTACTGTGATTGTCAAATCATGCAATTAAAAACCCCTGTTGTTTAATGTTCCCTGGGTGTGCGCAAGTACATTTTTCCTTGTGGAATTGGGGGTGGAGCAAGTAGCTTAACATCATTTCCCATACTATGCCCGTGGCATCACAGTGAATTGCCTGAGCAATTGTCTAAATTGTTGATGCTTCTCTTCTCCCACTTGATGCACAGGAAGAGGAGACATATAGTAAGCACTTAATAAATGCTTGTTGATCGATTGATTGCCCAAGATCAGCAACTTTACTGATGCCCATTGGTGTCGGTGCCACCATGCCCATTTAAGAGATGAAGCCATTGACACTTGGAGAGGTTAAGTGATTGTATTCATCGGGTCAGTAAATGGGAGAAACAGGAGAAAAATTAGGCCTTCTTAATCCATAGCCAATGCTTCCAGTATATCACCCTGCTTCACTATATATCACTCAGCCTTCTATTCAAAAAATGGATCAAAAGGCACCAAGATAAAGGAGCGTTCCTTAACAGATCAATTCAAGCATACGTACTCCAGTATGTCCATTGTTTAATAAATGATCATCCCACCACCATCAGCATTGTCAGTCAATTATTCAGTGAGCATTTATTAAGCATCTACTATGTGCCAGGCACTGTGTATTAAGTGCTATTGATAAAAAGAACAAAAATGTTTATTGACTGATTATTGAAACACATAGTCTATGGCCTCAAAGAGTATATATTCTAATACATACTGTGAACAAAAAAAATATTACATATGAGATATATACAGTGACTACAGTGCTTAGCACGGTGTCTGGCACATAGCAGCCACTTAATAAATGTTCGTTGACTGACTGCATATGTTACACAGCTTCCAGGAAATCCTTCCTTAATTAATCCCCCCCATCTTATATCACCTGGAATCCCCTTGGCTATACTCATCTCTGTTTGTCTTTTCCTTTACAGATATTTTGATGTCTTCATTTTTCTGATATTTTGATATCATCTTTATTTATTTCTCATATAGATTGTAAGCTCCTTGAAGGTAAATACTACGTCCTCCATTTAATTTTTTTGTTTGTTTCATTTTGTTTTGTTTTATCTTCCTGAAAACACCTAGAAGAGGGATCTACATGTAGCTAGTACTTTTTTTTTAAATCATTGATATCTTTTTTTATATCATCTTTCTTTCCCAATACATCCTTCTCCCCTTCCCAATTTAGAGATCCATCCTTAATATAAAAGAGAAAAAATTAACAGTTCACTAACACTAAATAACATATCAAACAAGTCTGACACTTTAGGTTTATTCTACCTCCATAGCCCCTCACCTCTGCAAAGAATGGAGGGAAGATGATCATTAGAAATTGTCCTTAACTGATTAGGTAGAAAGAAAGCTTTGTCTGGATGTTAATTCAGCTCAGTTCATTGAACACTGCTTAGTCTCCTACTGTGTAAAAGGCACTCTGCCAGACAAAATACTTTAAAAAATACTTAAAGTTATTATGAATTTATTGATGGAAATTGCATAATGAATCATCAGGAACAGTAACCCATAGTCCTATTTTTTCTATAACTTTACAGAAGGTAAACACCAAGGGGAAAGGAAATTAACCTAGTTAACTCTTGTTGACCAGGCTAAGGGTTCCAGAAAAACATAACCACATAACAAAACCACATTTTTTTAAAAAGCAGCTTCTACATCTAATGTACACGAGTATATAAACGTATTACTTTGCACTAATACATCGCCACCAACTTAACCAGGGAGGAACCCTTTTTAATGGCTTTTTAAAAATCTTGACAATGCCCTTTTCACTTCTTTGCTAAATTAACATTAATATGAAGCCATAAAAAATTCCCTTGAAGGGTTTTGTGAATTACAGCTTTGTAAGATTGGGGAAAGGCCATTCTCCATCATTTGTTTTATAGACCTTGATTATGAAATCTTGTGCCTTCTTTGACCCTTCAGGGAATGAGGCTGAGACATCAAGCTTCTCTTAGAATATGAGTAGATGGGTGAATGGATGGATTGCTTCCCTTCTTTGGTCTTTTTGTCACTTCAGAAAAAAAAAAGCTACAGAGTCATGGGAGACTTTGGCTAGAGAATTAAAACCAAAAGTATAAAAGAGATGAAAAGTATATCTAGCAAGGAGAAAATGTAAATATCAAATGAGGAGGCAGTTTATGAGAGAGAATAGGATCTCAGTCAAATATGGGACTAGTGTTGGTGCATTCAGTAACTAGTGGGTGCAACGAAGGGCCTGTATCAGTCGGTCAACAAGCATTTATTAAGCATGTATTAGGCAATCAGTCCCTACTTTTGAGAAATTCTCCTAGAGGAAGACATGGGTACCTTCAGGGCTATGTATGTATTTGTGGGTATGTGCAAGGACAGCTTAGTGTAAGTTGATACAGCATCAGGCCTGGAGTCAGGAAGACTCATCTCCCTGACTTCAAATCTGGACTTACTGGCTGTGTGACCCTGGGAGGTCACTTCACCCTGTTTGCCTCAGTTTCCTCATCTGTAAAATGAGCTGGAGAAGAATGGTGAACTACTACAGTATCCTTACCAAGAAAATACCAAATGGTGTTACAAAGAATTGGGCATAATTGAACAACAAAAGCAAGTGTATGACCATCTCTCCAAGGGTCATGCTCTGCTTTTAAAGGTGCTTAAAACATGGAGTATTCTTATTTATACGATTTCATGAGGTCCTTCTTAGTGTTTTCAATGTGACTCAAATTGTAGGATGTTCAGAAAGGGCAGGCCACTGGCCATGGTGCTGACATGGCAGAGTCCCAAGGACTTTAATATAAACACACCCCATGAGGATGGAGGGACAAGGAGAAAAGAGCCCCTGCCCACTATGGCTCATAACCTACATGGGATGCGATCCAGGAAGACACTTCCTGTAAAAACTAGCCCTGGCACCCCATCCATTACTAGTTAGCAATTTTAGGGGTACTGAGGCAGACTTACAGAGTCTACTGCCCAAGGTTCATCATTCGGAATAGATTGGCACCCACACTCTTTCCTGTGGAGTCTGATGGATGGCTTGGCCATTTATCACTGGTGGTGTGAGTTCCGTATCTCACAGCCTTTGGTTGGAATTGTTACCTCTCACCCTGAGTTTGTGTGTGGTGTCTTGTGTTTGTTAGAGTGTGATATCTCCGTGGGCCTTCATGGTCTTTATTCCTGATTGGGAGCTGAAGGGCATCTTTATTAGCTGATCTGTAATCATGCCGATAGCCTGATGGTTTACTTCACGTTGCCTAGAGTCAACTCTTGCCTTAAATACAGTGTTCTGAGGTCCAGCCCTCACTCACCTGAAAAAGTGGATTCTGGAGGAGGGGACAGTGTGGGAAAGATATGTCAAAAGTCATTTGAAAGGTGGGTGGGAAGAATATAGGGTTTATATTGTTCCAGTTCACAGAGTGGGCTAGCCCTGTCCTGCTTATTGTATTCAGTTGTTGTTATCCGCACCATTATTGGGGTCCTTGCCATAATTTTCTGAATAGCAAAATGTGGCAGCCAGAAAATCTAACAAATATTAGGCTATGTTCATAGAGGTACCGTATCCTTGACTGAGGAAGTCACAGTTCTGCTGTACTTTGCCATGCTCAATTCTCATCTGGAATATTGTGGTGATTTTTGGCTACCACTTTTTACAAAGACATTGATAAACTGGATGGTATCCAGGGGACGGTGGCCAGACAGTGAAGGGACTTGAGATCACATACTTGTAGTTTGAATGGTATAGAGATGTTTAGCCTGGAGAAGGGAGAATAAGGGGATATGTGATAACTACCTTCCATTATTTCAAGGAACATAATGGAAGAGAAGGGGTTAGATTTGTCCTGTGCAGCGCCAGAGGGTAGAACTTGCACCAATCAGAGAAAATTTCCTTCAGATAGTCTTCAGTTTGGAGGCAAGAAAAATTTCCTAACAATTAAAACTTTCCCAAAGTGGAATGAGCTGTTCTAGGTTATTCTTTCTCACTAAGTTTCCTTCTCTAGGAAAGGCTGGATATCTGCTTGTTGGAGACAAGTAAGTACTAATTGACTAAATCAAGTCATCCTCAGAATTTTAACTTCTGGCAAGTGCTTTTTGTTCTAAGCATTCAGCAAAAAGGAGCCTTTCGTGGAATTTCCAGCAGAGTCCACTGAGGATGTGATGATAAAAGACATTCATCCCATCCAATGTCCTTCCTCAAACTCAGCTTCTTAAGGTCCCTGGAAAACTCTTGGCACCACATTCCATGTCCCCCTTGGTCCCATCCACCCTGTAATCACTTCCCTTCTATCTTGGCCTTTCTCCCTCACTGAGCTGGGCCTATTACAACCCTTTCAGATATTTAATTTGTAAACACTTAATAAAGTAAGATCTTCAGTAGGTCGTCTTGCCTTCACTGTCAGCCAAATCAAAATCAATACGTCCCCAGGGTGCTCTGCTGGGATTGTCTGGACTGGGGAATCTAATAGGATTAAGTGTTTGGGGTCCTATCTAATGCTGCAGTCCACAGTCCTAGTTAGGGGAGGTTAAAGACTGGCTTGCCATTGTAGCAGGCGAGATTGCTTAGGGGGTCTGAAAAATCATTAAAGCTTGTCATCTTAAACGTTGATTGTTCCCTGGTGATTTATTGACAAAACACAAAAAAGTGCTCCCTGCCTCACTCTAATTATATGTATGAGGCCAGGGGATCTCATGGGAAATTAAATAAAATTTACAGCTTGATGGTTTTATGCTCTTGGGAGACGTACCTTCTTAATAAGATCTTATAGCTGGGAATATTTATGAGGTGAAAGTCCATAGGCTTGAGCAAAGACCTAACCTTTGCATGGGAGGGAGATGTTGCGGGGAGAGTAAGGGAAGGGGTGCATTGGGGCTTCTTTGACCATCCGTGATTATACTGAAATGCCCGGGCCGGGCAGGCACGGCGGACATGCAACATTCCTTGCTAGAGACCTTCTGAGACCTGAGCTCCATGGGCTTGACTCAGCCATCTGCCCTGTGCCGGTGGGCGCCTTCCCCTCACCATGTGGATGCCCCTGTCCTCAGACTGGCAGGCTGTTTATTCACCCTCTCATTGTTGTTTTCTCATCTGGTATGCTCCTGATCAGAACCTCGGGGAAAAAAACTAATTAAGGGGAACTAGGACCTCATCAAAGCTGAATGTTTAGGGGGTGGGAGGTTGTGACTAAGACACAGAGGAGAGAGAGAGAGAGAGAGAGAGAGAGAGAGAGACAGACAGAGAGAGACAGAGAGAGACAGAGAGAGAGAGACAGAGAGAGACAGAGTGAGAGAGAGAGTTTTCAAGTCTCATCAAGACGACAGCTCAAAAATAAAATATTCAACTGCTCCCTCAGGGGTTGATGGACATTTGCTATTTAGCTGGCTGGAGCTTCCTCTCTTTGGTGACTGGGGACCAACCTAGTATCCACAGAGGATTAAAAATGTGCCATTCTGGACAAAGGCCTTTAGCATATCCAGGCATGAGCTCACACCAACTCCTTGTCATCTTTTCTTCTAGCAAAGCAAAGCATTGTCCCTGGTGACTTCCAGTAGCCTAGTGAGTGAGTCTGTGGGCTTCTAAAACTCAGTGTCCTATTGGAGAGAAATGCAACGCTTAGGGGTAGCCTTACTTCACCTCAAAACTTAATGTCCTGTATTATACCGTATTTCATCATCTATGTGCAAGATCATATCTTTAACGAGTTCATCTGGGTTCCTTTTAACAGAGCAATAAATAAACACAGTCACAGTCAGACAGACCATACTTGTCTCCCTTTTTATTTAGATTTCATTTTTAATCAATCCATAAACATGTATTAAGCACCTACTATGTGCCAGGCACTGTTCTACTTGCTAGGGATACCAAAAGAAAAATGAAACTGTCTCTGTTGTCCAGCACCTAAATTTTTGAAATTAATATTTGCATAGTCAATAGGCATTTATTAAACACCTATTGTGAGCCAACAAAGAAAAAAAGAAATAAAATTGTCTCTGTCCTCAGAGACTTTATATTCTAATGGGACAGGCACTGGTATATAGAATTTTATACAAAATAAATGCAGAATGATTTTGGTGGGAAGGACTCAGGAAAGGCTTGCTTGTCTTATTTCACAAATTCAAAATAAAATAATCTTTTTTTTAGAGTTTTGAAGGAAACAAGGATTGTCCGTTTGACAGATTCTGTTAAGTGGACATGGGGAGGAAGTGCATTCTAGGCCTGGGGCACAATCCATATGAAGGTGTAGAGACAGGAGGCGGAGGAGTGTGTAAGGAGATGACAAAATGGCCATTCTTGCTCGGTGGGAATGAGAATGATATATGGAAATCTATATGGGGGCCAGATGAGAAGTGCCCTAAAAGCCAAACAGGGGAGCTTATATTCTGTCCTAGAACAGGGCTTCATAACCTGTTTTTTTAAAAAAATACATTTTGATATTTCACTATAATTCATTTCCCTTGTAATCTGATATATTTTATTTTATGCATCTAAATTATCTAAGAAGAGTTCCTCTAGGCTGCCAAAGAGGTCTATGTCACACCCAAAAAAGGCTAAGAACCCCCTTGTCCCAGAGGCAGTAGGGAGCTTCTTGAATAGGAGGGAGATGCAGTACTTTAGGAAAATCACAGGAGCAGCTATGTGCAAGATGAATATTCTAATAGCAAAGCAGAGAGGGCTTGAGAATTTGTGGGAAGGGAGGGTGGAATCCCTGCAGATCCCTTGAATAGTTCAGCTTGAGAAAATAACCTACCATCTCAAGCTGTGCTGTTGGCCTTGCAGTTGACAGATAATCCAGTTCCCGAAGACCAGATCTGAGCAACAGCCTCACTGTCTGTGTTGGCTAGCCTAGAAGGAGCAAGATCCCAGCAAGCACTACAATGACTACTCCTTTATCCCTTTCTTGGCCATAAATAGTGAATGGTCACAATTAAGATAAATTTATAGATTGTCTTACTCCTGAAGGACAAGCCTGACTTTTTAAGGCATTGTAGGGGTTTTTGTGTCAAAAAAAAAGGAAGCAAGAAAGAGGAAGGAAGGAAGAGAGAGAAGAAGGGAGGATGGGAGGGGAAAAAGAAGAAAGGAAGGAAAAGAAAGAGAAAGGAAGGAAAAGAATGAAAGAAAGGGAGGAAAGAAGGAAGAAAGGAAAAAAGAAGGAAGGAGGGAAGAGAGGGTAGGTAAGAAGGAAGAAAAAGAGAATGTCTCCAGGACGTGTCAGTTTCTCCTCTTCCATTCTTCTGATGGCTATATGGTTCCACAAAATTCAGATCTGCTGCAGTGATTAATTTAATTTTAGATATTTTTTATTATTTTTCAAATCCAAGGAAGGAGTTTAGCAAGGTGGGAAAAAAAATCACCAGACCAAGGCAGGTTTAGTCCCAGCTCTACCACCAACTAGCTTTGGGGCCTTGGGAGATCCATTTGCTCTTCTGGGCCTCAGTTTCCTCATTTGAAAATAAGGAGGTTTGCTTAGTTGCTTTTGGAGGTCTCCTTTGAGCTCTCAAACTCCATGATTCCCTGATTCTGTGATGGATGTCACTGAACTACATTATCTTCTTTCCTCTTTATCCCTGTGCATCAAAGTGAGATGTCTCACCAGTGCAGATGGAGCACATTCAGGTCCCGTATGTGAGAAGAAGGGGGGGAAAACTTATTAAAGAAAGACAAGCCCTTTCCAATCCTCCCCCCATCATCTGCAAGTCAAAAAATCCCTGATTTAATTTAAATATGATATTTCTGCCTTCATTACTTTAGAGCATGTGTATGATGACATATCCTCTTTTATTTGGTGATAGTCTCCTGAAGGGGAAGTCAGGCTGGGCTATGAGCCTTGTGACCCAGAGGGCCAAAGGGTTGGGTACATTTTAATAAAGACAGATCTTTCTCAAAAGGCTGGAATTCTGCAGAAGCTAGATTTGTTGCGAGTTACAAATCAAAGCCCAGAATGTCACTTATCTCCTAATGATACTTCTACACAGATAATTAATTTCATTTTAGAAGCCCAATGAATGTTACATTCATGACATTGATTAAATGTCTTGCCGCCATCCACCCATCCATCCTTTCCATTTTCGAAAAAAAATCCATATCGGATTTTAACAAAAACAGCTCGTAAATTTGGGTTTTACTGCAAGGCCAAGGCAGCCAGTTTCCCTGCACCCTTCCCAAGCCCCCCACCCAATCTTGAATCTCAGAAATCCAGGAGTTTTTTTTTTTTTTCCCAATAGGCTTCATGTATGTTTCATTGTTGGAATGGGATTTTGGGACCTTAGGTTTCTATTTCGGTCCTTCAGAAATGCATTCACCATGATTTCCAAAGCTGAAGGGCAAGGAAGGAGACAGTGTGGTAGGGGTAGAGAGAGTCCCAGGCTGAGAATTAGAAGATTCCTCCCTCATGCCAACCCCAGCTCTCAGTAGTGGCAAGACCTTGGATGGACCTGTGAACTGGCCTTCTCTGTGTGCTGGGGATAATTGCCTTCTTTCTGCTTGTTCCATAGTGATGTTGTAAGAGTGAATGAGATAGAACAAACAGGAAAGTGTTCTTCCCGCTCTGAAGGAAAATTGGGTTGTTGTGTTTTTTAATAGTCAATTTAAAAAAGAATAAAATTATAGTTTGGGGATAAACTTAAGGGATTTTGGGGAGAGATTTGGGGGCCTTATCTTGAATTCAAGAGAGAACAGTGTTTTCAAATGGTCTTGTGTCCTGCATGCTCATGGTCTTCTTATTCAACTAGGCTACCATTTTAAGGACAGAAGATCAGCCCAAGCCTTAATGCAGGCTGTCCTGCAGAGGATCACTTTGTCTTTTAGAGGGTAGATGAAACCACTCTCCCAGGTGCCCCAGGTCTAACTCAGGGGTGGGGAACCTGCAGCCTTGAGGCCCTTTGGTCACACTTGAGGACACAGAGGACCACTCATGGCCTTGAGGCCACTGGTTCCCCATCCCAGTTACATCTCTTAATAAGTGTGAACTTTCACCTGGCATGCAGACTAGCTGTTTACCACTGCTACTAACATCTCATCTTCTGTTGCTCAGGGTGAGGTTTCAGGGTCTGTATGTAAAGATATCTTTATTAAAGTCATAAGATCCTAACTCTAGGTCTAGGAGAGAGTCATTTAGTCTAGCCTATGTGGCACAGTGGAGAGAACTCCAGGCCTGGAATCAGGAAGGCTCATCTTCCTGAGTTCAGATCTGGCCTCAGACACTTACTAGCTGTGTGACCTTGGGCAAGTTACTTAACCCTATTTGCCTCAGTTTTCCCATCTGTAAAATAAGCTGGAGAAGGAAATGACAAACCACTCCAGTATCTCTGCCAAGAAAACTCCAGATGAAGTCACAACGTGTCAAACAACAACAGTCATTTTGTAGGTGAGGCAAGTAAGATCCCAGGAGGTTCATTGACTTTATAGGGTCATAGGAATAGAGTGGGGATCTCAGAGGTCATATAGTCCAAGCCTCTCATTTTATGGAGGAGAAAACAGGCCCAGAGAACAAGAGTGACTTCATAAAATCATCAGTGTAGGGCTGGAAGGAATCTCAGAGACAGTCTGCTCCCACACCCTCACTTTACAGATGAGGAAACTGAGGCCCAAAACTCGTGAGTGATTTTGCCCAGGTTCACAAAGGGAGAAAGTCGTGTTCTTTCTTTTTACGTTCCAGAAGAAGTTGGCAGTAATGATAATGATGATGATGATTATAATTATCATTATTATTAAAGAAGGAATTATGAGTAACCTAAATTTCCTCCAGAAAAGACTCAGGGCAGAACTGTTTCCTGCTGAAACAGCCAGCCAGATTGGGGAGTGGGTGTCAGAGGAGCATCACCGAGCTTAGTCAGTTCAGTTGAAGCAATTAGTGGAAGAGCCTTGTACAGCCATGGCCTCAAGCAGCCCTAGATACAAGTGGCTCAGCTCTCTCCCTCCCCTCAGCACAGAGGCCCTGAGATCGCATGAATTCTGCCTTCTTTAGCATTCAGCCAGCACAGGCTCCTAACTTGCCTCATGCAGGAGACTAATGGCAGGGGATCTGGGGACCACTCAGAATTCAGAGGCGGGTTAGTGTCAGGAAGAGGTGACTAGGAAGGAGCAGGAATTGAGAGCGTGGCCGGCTGGATGGGGCCCTTCCAAGGAGGGCAGCCCTCGTGACTGAGCAGCGACGTTGATATTGATTTTAACTGACTAGTCAGAAATATGCCTGCCCTTTTTATTTTTTTTAAGGGGGAAAAAGTGTTGCTGAGTGGCCTGGCCCCCTCCGCTTTGTGTCAAAGTTGCCGAAGGCAGTCAGTCCCCCTTTTAAACTTTTGCTAGTCCCCTGGATCTTAGCAGTATTGATGGTGGAAACTCAGGAGAAACATCTGAATTTCATTAAAGAAAATATGTTATAGGATAGACAACATGACTTGGGAGGGTCTAGAACTGGAGGTTCCTAGTTCAATTACTGCTTCTGTGTCCATGGGCAAGACTTCACCCAACAAGACCTCCGTTTCTTCATCTATAGAATTGCAGGTTTGAATGACAGCATGGGTATCAAACCGGATCCCTGAGCTGCATGAGGCTGCCAAGCTTGATGATGGCCAGAACCGGGTGAAAATGTCATTGGGAAATGTTTAACAATATAAAAATACAACATGAGACAGATAATGTGAAGTTGTGGTTTCCTTAATAAATTAATGGTCCATTTGGATCATTTTTTATTTGAGTTTGGCCCCGCTAAAGTCCCCTTTGGACCAGGGATCCTATGAAGTCACTCATCCTCCTTGGTCCTCAGTGATCTCATTTATAAAATGAGAAGGTTGGAGTATGGGGCCTCTGAGGTAACCTGTCTAGATGCATGAGCCAGTGACACTGCCTGTGTGGGCCTCAGTTTCCTCAGCTTTAAAATAAAGGAGTTAGACTAAATGGTCTCTTAAGATCTCTTGCACCTCCATGTCTATATAATCTTATGATCCAAGAGGTCTCTAGGGCCCTAATTTCTAGGTCGCCTCCTTGCATGTTTTCTGTGGAACTACATTCCAGGCATGGGATAATGACTTAGAAGTGGACAGGACCTTAGAGGTCATCAAATCCAACCCTCTTATTTTATATCAATGGTAACTGAGGCCCAGAGGGGTGATGTCAGCTATCACATAGGATAGTGCTTAGTGTAGTGTCTGGCATATAGTAGGTGCTTAATACATAGTAGTGTTTAGCATGGTGTCTGACACATGGTAGGTGCTTGATAAACAGTAGTGCTTAGCATAGTGCCTGGCACATAGTAGGTGCTTAATAAATAGTGCTTAGGGTGTCTGGCACATAGTAGGTACTTAATAAATAGTGCTTAGCACAGTGCTGGCATATAGTAGGTGCTTAATAAATGTTCACTGATGAGCAATATAGGAGAAACCAGAAGAAAGCCAGTGTAGATAGGCTGTAGATTACAGGAATGAGAGTAAAATGAATGCTGGAGATGGCAGCTCTGGTTTTCCATCCCGGCTCTGTGGCATGAGGCTATCTCTGGCACATAACAGAATATTCCAATGCGACATATTGGGTCCCCCTTCTGCTCTCACTCTTCTCCTTCCTGCCCCTCCCTTGCTCCCCATTGTGGCCCTCCTCCCACCCCACCCCCCAGCCATGGCACGCTCAGGCACACGAGATGTTACATAAAAGAAAAATACGGCATGTTTACCGAGAGAAATTTGAAGAAGTGTTAATTTAATATGCTAAAGTGTTCCCTTCAGCATTTTACCTTTCTTGTTGTTTTCACAAAACAGCCAAGACTAAATAATGAGCCCAAAGCTGTGCCCTTTGGTAGCGTGATAGCTCATTACCCACTGGCGGCCTCCATCTGCCCTCATGGCTGCATAGGGAGCCATTACGATTATGATGGAAATCTCAGAAGCCATTACCGAGATGCAACAGAGGGCCTGCTGCAGACAGCCTAATGGACTAATTTGTAATTGGGAGAGGGAAATGAGTTAGCGAGCGCGGCCTGGGTTTTGATGAGAGTGGTAGTGCGCATGCTAAATGTGATAAATGAATAGGAATGCTTGTTTGCGCAGTGGGCTTTACAAGGCCTTCAGTGTCTCCTGGGGATTGGAGGCGTGCTGACGAGCCTTGAGAAGCGAGGATGGGAAGGCTCAGGGGAGGCCGGGAAGATGCACAGAGAGTAGCTGAGGATAAATTGAGGAGGAAAACTAATGGCAATAAAAAGCCAAGGCATTGACGACGTGTGCCAGGAAAGTAGTAATTAGGAAGCTTTTTGCCTGCATATCTTTAGCCATTAAAATAGAAAATGAGTGTGAGCTACAGCATTGGCTAAGTTAACATGGAAGATTTGGGTTTGGGAGGGAAGGGATAGGGGATGGTGGTGAATGTGGAGGTCAGAAAGGAAAATCCTCACATAGAGGAAAGTGTTGGCATCTCTAAGTTGGACTGTTGATGTGGAGGTGGTGTAGTATGGCGGAAAGAACGCTGGCTTAGGCGTCAGGGTATCCGAATTCAGATCTCACCTCCACCTTGCTATCTATGTGACTTTGGCCAAATCACAGCCTCCCTGGGCCTCAGTTCCTTCATCTGCAAAATGAGGGGATTGGATTGGATGTTCCCTGAGTTCCATTCCGACTCAAGATCGTGGATCTATGGTGTTGGGCAAGTCATTTAACACCTCCCTAGGCCTTGGTTTCCTAACATCTGTAAAATGAAGGGGTTGGGCTAGATGGCCTTTGAGGTCCTTGCCAGCTTAGAATTCTGTGGTTCTGTGATGATGGACAATTCCTTTAATTGCCCTACACCTCAGTGATGAAGTCAAAACTTGGGTTTCTGAGATGTGCAACTAACTCTAAATGTGTTATCTTCTGATCCTTTGTCTTTAATGAAGAGCAATCACAACAGTTCATCTGTGGAATGCCAGCCAGTGGTTAGCCCGTGTAAAACCAAAATGGCCTAGAAGCTTTGCAGAACCCAAGGGAACATCTATTAGGACTGCTCTGTAGCCTGGGCCCCTGCTCCCTCCTAGGAGAGAGTGGGCTCAAGTAATTTAACAAGCCTTTGTTAAGTGCCTGCTACATCAGGTACTAGCTTGGGGGCTCCCAAAATAAAAAGATCTAAGAGAAACAGTCTCTGCTCTCACAAAGTGTGCATTATATTACATTGGGAGATAATCATTAAGTATCCAATAAGTGCCTTCTATGTGCCAGGCACTATTTTAGAAACCTACAAAGGACCCAACCTCGTCTCCAGTAGCTTACATTTGGGGTGGTTGGGGATTGTCTTGGTACACAGGACTGAATATATAGGTACATAAATACAAAAAGATACATAAATACACTAGGTACATAAAACAGGCATATAAGCATGAAATAGATACATAAATATGCTAGGTACATAAGTACAAAATAGATACATTAATACACTAGCTACATAAGATAGGGAGGTAAGTACAAAATAGATCCATAAATACAATAGATACATAATAAAGGAAAATCTACTTAGGGGCCAGAAGGGTGATTCAATAAGGCATCAATAAAGGAATACTTCTTGTAGGAGATGACATTTGAGCTGAGCCTTGAAAAGAGTGAGGAACCCAGAAATACTTAACGTAAAAGGCAGGTTGTTCAAGTGTGGTTATGGGGGATGGGACAGGGTGGTCTTAGAATTCCCTTCCACATCTAGTACTATGACTTTGAAACCAATCCACAAGAATCCTGGTCATCTTTATTTGCTTACAGTGTCTTTGGGTGCCCTTGACCTTACCCACGTTGTATACATTTTGTTTGGATGTGTTCTAAGGGTAGAGAACTGGCCGTGGTAGCAGATAGAACAGTAGAGAAGGCAAGGTCTATCCAGAAGTGTGTGTGAATCAGATGGTGCTGGCCACTTTCTGCATAAAGCCATTGCTGGTCCCCTCAACTGCTGGTGCCCTCCCCCCCCCAACTACTTTACAAAAGACATACTGTCTTCTCCATTATTAAAATGGGAGCTCCTTAAGGGAAGGGACTGTTCTTTATTTCTCTTTGTATACCCAGTGGCTGGCCCATGAAGGGTGCTTAATAAATGCTTTTTCAATTGATTGACTCATAGAATGTCAGTTTTCCGAAGGAAAGGACTGGTGGTTGTTGTTTTCCGTGGTGTTCCCACCACGTGACCCAGTATCTGCCACATGGTAAGAATGGAATAAAGGGTGATTGATTAATAAGATGAATGTAAATTCTTGATTTTTCTTCTGCCTGTCCCCATTACCTTGCATAGTTCCTGACACATGCCCAGCAGCTACTAAATGTTTGTCGATTGGCTGATTGAGAACACTTCTTTTTGGAATGCTTTCATATGTACATGTGTATGTGTGTGTGTATATGCACATATGAAGTATATGTGTGTACACATGTATATACATATGCATGCATGCCTTTACCTCTGTTTATATGTATGTGTGTATGTGCATACATGTATACACACGTGTGTGCGTGCGCGTGCGCACCCAACATTTTCTCCTCACAGCAACTTTGAGAGATAGGTACTTTGGTTAATACTATTCACATTCTACAGATGAGAAAGTAAGATAGAAGAGACAAATACAACACCTTGCCCACAGATCTAAGATGATTAGGGATTAGAACCCAGGTCTGCTGACTCCTCATGTTCCACTGCTGTGCCCTGGAAGACAAAGTGCGGGGAGCCACTAATTCAGTCCCACAGGGACTCTTGTCCTTTCTTTTGGTCAAAAGAAGACATTGGCCTCTTCTAAAATAGGGGTTCTCAGACCATGGTCCAAAGATGCCGTGCCCTCCCCGAGACCCTTTCAGCGACAAACGTGAGGTTGTCACTGTTTTTGTAATCATACTAACATGTTTTAATTTCTAATATGGCAAATGTTGGTAGAGATTGCCCAGATAAACAGCACTTCTTTGCAAGGGGGTCCTCTATCATTTTGAGCGTGTAAAGGGTCTACAGACCCAGAAGTTTGAGAGCCACTGCTCCAGACCAACACAAAGCACTCGAGGTCTCGGCTCAGATTCCGTTTGACTGCTTGCCAGCGAGCAGGAATGTGCTGGAAGTTTATCCTTCAGCTAGGTGTTGCTTAGGGGGGTGTTGCTCTCTCTTGCTGCATCTAATGAATAAATTATAATAACTTCTGCATTTTTATTCAGATTGTTTATGCAGGCCCTCCTTCTACCATCCCCCCAGCCCTTTCTTTTCCACATACTACATGTCTTTTTATATTTTCTCCTTCGGAACATGCAAGTGAACATGAAAAAATCACATTTCCTTGTCCTTACCAGGAATGGTACTGGCCCCTGCTTGGCTTTTCATACGTTATAGTTCTCCCATGGACGGCTACCCACTGAAAAGAAGGGAAGCTCCATCCCTGAGCCCTGACACCTGTAATGAAAACTCTGGAGATTTAAGTAATAGAACCAAAAGGAAGGAAGTATTGAGGTGCTGTAGAAGGAGTCATGCCTTTGGAGACACAGGACTTGGGTTCAAATCCTGGATCTGCTACTCGCTTTAATCACTCAGTCAGTATTCATTAAGCACCTACTATGTGACAGACGCTGTTCTAAGCATTTGCCCGTGTGATCTCAGACAAATCATTCAGTGTCTCTGAGCCTCCATTCTCTCACCTATAAAACGAAGTTTTGGGAATAGATGACCTCTGAGATCTCTTTCTGCTGCCAGTCTTATGTGTCTACCTGTGTATTACCCAGGGTGAAGCATTTAACCTCAGTAGGCCTCAGTTTCCTCACCTGTAAAACAACTAGAAAGTCTCTGAGGTTCCTTCTATTCAAGTTCTATGATATTACCATTGTAACAGACAGTTTTGCAGGATGTGAAACATGGTAGCGTGGGAGGCCCCAAAGCAGTTGCCATGAGCAGCTGGGCACCCAACTTCCTGAGTTCCTCTGACATATTCCTTTGTGATTCTTTGGATGTGATTTTGAACCAAGTTTTTGGACTTCATTTATGGGCTGAGAAGGACTTTTCTTGGAGGAGGGAAAAAGAAAAAGGATTTTTCTTCAGGGGGCCTACTCTTTTCCTCCCCCAGGACTTACTCATTATTGTTCATATGAATTAGATCACATGGAAATACTTGAAGAAAGATGAAAAATAACCGAATCTGATCTTGACTTTTTATTATTAATAATATTGATTTCTAAAGAAATGTTTTATCTAAACAGGCCTACTAGTCCCTGGGGGGATGTATTCTTAAAAATTTAATGTAAGACAATAAATGCATAATCCTCAGTTTGTGGTGGTGGTGGTGGTGGTGGTGGTGGTGTGTGTGTGTGTGTATGTGTGTACGTGTGTGTTGGAGCGGGGGAGATATCTCCTTAGGTTTTTTATGTCTTTTGAGTCAGACATACTGCCAAACTTGGTTTTTTTTAATCCAGCAAATAGAATCTAGAGGGGAAAGGGGGAAAGAGGGTAGATAGAGGAAAAAGAGAAACAGAGAGAAGAGGAGAGGAGAAGAGAAAAGAGAAAGGAAGGAAGGAGGGAGGAAGGGAGGGAGAAAAATGTAAAGCAATAAAGCATAAGGAGAAAAGATGACTTCCAGAAATCCTCAAAGGAAGGAGTTGAGAGTGTTTGCATAGTATAGTATATAGTATATAGAAATATACTATATAGAAAATACTGTTACCAATTAACAGTAGAGAATGGAAAAGATGATTTAATCTGTAATGGCCTTCTTTAAGTCAGAGAGAAGAGACTCAGAATCAATCCATCAAAAAGGGTGGTGTTTTTGTTTTGTTTTTAAGACCTACTATGTGCCCAGCACTGTGCTAAGCACTGGAAGTACAAAAAGCACAAAAAAGGGGACCTTACCTTCACGGAACTCCATCCTGTAGATCGCTAGCATACATTTAACACATTGTGTGTACTCTCTTACCAGTTTCTGACAAGTCATGTGAGATGGGGGCTGCTGCTACCCACATTTTACAGATGAGGAAATGAAGAGTGAGAGAGATTAAGTGTCTTACCCAGAAACACAGCTAGTGAGTATACATGAGTGTCTGGGGGTGGGATTTGAACCCAAGCCTTCCTGACTACATCTTGAGTCAAATGGAGCCCCCATGGAAGTGGAGATAATCCATGACCAGTATGGGCACTCCATAAAGAACACTTGCGTTGAGAGTGGAAAGAGAAAACACTAGAAGGGCTGGCCTTTTAAACCCCAAGCAATCCTACCTGGTATCTGCGTCTGAATTTTAAAAATAACAGTAATATTGCTAATAAGGCTTAGCACTTATTTTTCAACAGTGGTGATCAGTGGGACAGGATTTCTCAAAGCATAGCATGCCTTAGATGGAGGCCAACTAAAAAGCTCCATCTTGCAAAGAGCCAATTTGGGGACATAGAGGGGAAGCTGGACACTGGTGCCCCCAGCTCAAATCAGAAAGGCTACTAGGACATTCTCTGTTCCTCCATGTTTTCTTGTATTCTTTTTTCTAACTTTAATTCTCCCCTCCCCCTCCCCTACGCCTCTGTTCTTCCTCTTTCTCAAGCTCCTATCGGGAGTTCACTTGACTTCTAGAACAAGCCAGGGCTGTTTTAGATGTCCAAGTGATTTATACCTTAGCAGTAACTTCACTAAACTTCCCAATTGGATTTTTCTTTTTCTTTTTTTTTCCTTCCCTTTGGAAAATCAAAGAAAGTTCAGAACTACCATGGCAACAGTTGGTCTTCCAGGCCAAAGCAGCAGGAAAATGCCTCTCGTTAAAGTTTTCAGCACACACCAGAATTTATGAGAATTTTCTGTGTTTTGATTTTCCCCACTTCGGTCACTGTTATTCCTTTCCTCCAGAGTTAGGTGTACAGAGATTATGTTGGCCAGTTTCCATGGTGACACCTCAGAAAAATAATTTTTAAAAGCAGATTTCTACCATGTTATTTCACATGCGTGTAACTTCAACATCTCCTGGCCACATTGCCATTACCCCCCAAACATAAAGATGAATAAATGGCTGGAGTATTTTATATAAATAGACAAGTCCTGGTGATATTTTCCTTGGTACCCTGCCGACTCAGGTAACAAAGGTATCTCAGTTACCCAGGGCACCTGGGAGGAACTTAGCAAACAGCTCTTTTCTCTTATGAATGACCGTTTGAAAAACATCTTGGTCAGATTTTAAAAGCATTAGGATTTCCCTCACTTTTTCCCACCCCCTCCTCACTCTGCCAAGACCCCAACCTCCTGTCTTAAATAATAAAGCTTGGGGCCAGCTAAAATCTGGCTCAGAGAGCCCAGTGTTCAAGGAACCCAGATTTGAAGACTCAGAACTCTCTTCCTAGTCTGGCCCATTTGGCCTGTGATTGTAAATGCAGTGTCCTGTCTATCCTTTGGTGGCCAACTCGTGACCCATCTTCCTTGCCCACTCTACCTCCACTCTGTTTGTTCTCTCCCTCCTCTGAATTTTTTCCCACCTAGCGTCTCTAACTTGGGCACTCGACCTACTGTTTCTATTGGGAGCCAACTCCCCATCTAGACTATAAACTCCTGGAGGGCAGGGGCCATCTCTCCTAACAGAATATTTAACGTCAGTTCTCTGCAAACCTTGATTGGTTTTGTACGAGGATTGATAATGGCACGGGGACCAGCTGGTGAGTGTGGGGAGGGTGGCCCAGCTGGGGAAAAAACCCAGATGTTTAATGCAGAAAATTCACCAAAGCTGTTGTCCTTTTTTCTCTCCTGAAAATGCTGATCTATGGCGGGTGTGAAATCCCATTGGGTCTCCCCACCTACCTATAACGAATAACAAACAGCGTTGGGATGGGAAGAGAAAGGAACAAATTGTTACACTCTTCCACCTACAGATAATTGTGCAGGTTGAACATCTGGCCACATGTTCTTGTTATAATGCCTAGAAGGTGCCTTGCGTGGTGATGGGAAGTAATTTTTTTTTCTTCTATGACCTTACGATCCCATGAAGGAATGCAAGAACACAGTCCAATTATCCTGTATCACTTTATTGTTGTGTGATTCTTTTCTCCTTTCAACACTATTTCACATATGTCACCTCATTGGATCTTGACAACATGGGGAGGAGGAGGGGAGGAAAGACAGAGTCAGAGAGAGAAATGAAGTGCATACAATTATCCCTGTTTGACTGATAAGGAAACAGAGGTTCAGAGAAATCATATTACGGTGTGTGAAAAGAGTGTTGGATTGAACATCTGAGGACCTGGCTTCGTATCTTCTCTCTGGCTCGGGCTACAGACCTCTGGCAGATTTGCAGCGGTCCACATTGACAAGGAAGAAGGCACCATCGGTATCCTCAGGAGAAGCAACACAGGTACCCTATTACCAATGCCAGCCTGACCATTCCATCACCCAGGATACAGGAAGTCATTAGGATAAATGAAGTCCCTGAACCTATGCCCGAATTATGGAGAAAAGTGTTCACACAGACTCGTAATGGGATGTTTGGGGATGCGCTGCTACTATGCTGTCTGGGTAACCCTAGACAAATCCCTCCTTCGTTGGGGCCTCATTTGTAAAAAGAAGGGGTTGAATCAGATGACCCTGGAGGTGCCTTCCAGCCCCATATCCATTAGCATATAATTCTTTAAAACAGAATTTCTTTTTAAAACAGGGTTCATTTTTTCTCCTTCCTATAGCCATCTAATGAAACCCATAGACCCCTTCTCAAAATATGACTTTTAAATGCATAAAAAAAAATGGATTGGATTACAAAGGAAATCAATTCTAGTGAAATACTATTATCAGAATACTTTTTGAAAACAAGTTCATGGATCTTAGATTAAGAACCACTATTCTAAAATGATCAGTGTAAGACCAGGAAGTGCCAGATATTATTTTAAAACAGTAACAGCTACCACAGAAGCATTACCAAGTGCCCCAAGGTGAGTCTGTGGGAACAGTTTTCTCCATAGTCGGGGTGTCATATTGGTGCATTTTGTCCTAATGACTTCCTGTACTTGGGAGATCTCTTTGAATGGTGCCTTCTGGATGTTGGAATGGTCAGGCTGGCTGGCGTTGGTGGTAGGTTACCTGTGTGGCCAAGGGAGGGCTTTGATGTGGATTTTCCAGAAGATATCAACAGTGCCTTCTTCCTGGTCAACGTGGACCATTTCGAATCTGCCAGAGGCCTGTAAACCTAGCGGTTCTCATAATGGGGAGAGTGTGTGCTCTTCTCTCCCAGGGAAGTGGTGGGACCGAGGGGAGGGAAGAAAGGGCCCTTATATTTTTAAATGCCAGTCAGCTGCAACCACGAGTGTCCTGGAGCCTGTTCAAACTCATTTGGAGAACAGTTGAATTTTTAAAGTGGCTTTTGATTCCCTCTTTCATTTATTTTAACTGATCTGCTGGGATTAGGGGCTTGGTAGGGGAACACCAGAATGCTTGCCAAAATGTGTGAATAATTAGAGCCCCGGTGATGTGTGCCAGATAGGAGGGGAGTAGTCACACTTCTGATTAGATTCAGCTAAATGCAGTTGTAAATCATGACTGCCAAGGTAACGCAGGGGCTTTGTTAGATTTTCGGCTGCCATGGAAGCTAGCCATGGTGAAAAGGAGAATGAATTTGCCCCACGCTGTTGGGGAGCCATGTATTAAAGGTGGGGGGAGCCAGGATTCAGAGCAGACCTGGTGAAGAGGAAGAGGAGGAGAAAGGAGAAAGCAGATATTTAACCAAAGTGCCAAGCTGTAAAATGGTCCCTACTTGAGGTCAGGTTTTGGAGGCCCCAGTTGGAGACCCTTGGAATCTCATGAAAACAAGGTAATCCCCAAGAGCATAAAGAACTGGCCCACACCTCAGGCCTGCCAACTTTTTCATTGCCCTTTGCCCCTTAAGGAGTGATTAAAAATTAAACTGGAAAAGTGAAATTATATCTGCAGAGCTTGTCGAGATGATGAGAACAGGTTTTAAGAAGTGTGCTGGAAGGAAATGGGACTGGGGGCAAGCCAGTTTCCAGCAGCTCTGCTGACTGGTGACTCTTGCCCTACAGAACCAATCCCTCTGCAAAGTGCCTTTTGTCCTGGTGCCTCAGATCAGTCAGGCAGCAGGAGTGAGGAAGACCTCTCACTGCCAGAGGGATCGTGGAAGAACATTCACCTCTGGATTCCCGGGGCCTGGATTCAAATACTGATTCTGCTTCTTGCCACCTGTATAACCTTGGACAAGTCCCTTCAATTTGGGGGGCCTCAGTTTCCTCATTTGTAAAGTGAGGGTTCTCAAAGGTCAACAGTTCTCAAAGTGTGGTCTGAGAGTCTTTTGGGGAGTCTCTGTGGTCAAAAGTGTTTCATAATAATAAGTTCTAAATTCTAATATGGTGAATGCACTAGATATAAGCCACATAAACAAAAGCTCTTTGGGGTTCTCAATATTTTTTAAGAATGTAAAGAGCTTCTGAGATTCAAAAGTTTGAAATTCCCTGGGCTAGGCGATCTAGGATTCTAAGGTAGAGAGTATGATTCTCTGGCACCGTGAGACCCTCCTCACTCATACAACAGACTGCTGCTATCACTGTTCTCATTTGTACTGAATTGAATCAGCATCTCCCCTCTGCCTCAAAAAAAAAGGCCTTGGGAAAAGGAAGGCAGTGAGAATGTGGGGGGTGGCCTGGTTAACCCCCCAGTAGGTGGGGAAGACCGAGCAGAGAGTGAGGAATGTGGATTGAGGAGGAGTCTTCAAATTGTAGCCACATCTGATGCTTTCAGAGATGGAGAGAAACCTAGGAAAGAGCACGTACGGCCTCCTACTCAGTCATAACAAGTTGTCTTCCCTGTTTCATGGAGGGATGAAGGGGATTTTTGTGGGAAGCTGGGATCGTTGTCAAATTTCTCTACCCTGCCCTTTGGATATTAGCTTTGGCCAAGAAATGCAAGTACCCAGGAAAATGCTTGGCTTTCACTTTTATAAACTCCAGGTACAAAATGGAGGATTGAATAGGCAGCCCTCTGTCTGAGAGGTGAAAGAGGGGGAGTGGAGGGGGAAGCGGGGAGCCTTGTGTCTTGTAAATGTGTCATTCATCCTGGAAAGAAATGAGCTAGATGAAGTCTTTGGTTCCTTCTGCCGAAGAATCAACAAATTCTCTGAAATATACAAGATATCACCCTGCACTACTTCTGTCTGTCCTGGACTCAGTTTTATTTGTGGGGAAAATTGTAACAGTTTAAATAGCACCAAGTTTGTTAGTTCAGTCACTCATTCCCCATTCCTGTGGTCAAAACTGGGAGATCTCTCCAGGACAGCGATTCCCAAATGTTTTCTTCCACCGCCTTCCATGGCCACCTGCCCCGGTTTAGAATGCCATTGGTCACCCCTTCCAGCTACATCCACAATTTTCATCACTTCTTTCTCATCTTCGATTCCTTTTCTTGGCCCCTGTTCTTTAACCTCAGGTTTTTTCCTTTCTTGTCCAGGTCAGACAAGGGAGGGACAGACCTTAGGGGGCCCACTAGACCACACTCTCGAAAGGGCAGAAAAAGATAGTCCCTAGTTACATGCAAACATCCATCCAATACCTCCATCTTCCAGGCCAAGTGTAATCTGATTCTCTCCATTCTTTTGTTTATTTCTTGCCATGTTCTACTTTTTCTCTCTTTCCTTTCTATGTATAAAAGCCCTAATCTAGCTTGAACCTTAAAATGCTATTTATACAGCCAAGGCAAGAAGGGGTTGACTATAAACACCTCACCCAAACACATACCCCATGGTACACTGTGGTTGGCCATGGAGGATGATGGTTGGCCATCCTGTGTCCTCCGCTAAGGCTCTGTTGGCTGAAAGGCTCTCCCACATTCTGACTGCTCCTGTTAGAACTTGATCAGGCCTCAGGCCCTCCTCAGGCCTTAGAGATAGGTCCAGATAACAAACAAAAGGGTCTAGCAGATTTTTATTATCTAAGGCCTCCAGACACCATTGCTTCTCATCCTTTCAGGAATGGCTCCCTCCCTGTCTTTCCTCTTCAGCTATGTCTGTCCTAGGTCCTTGTTTAATGGCCACCTTTCCAGTAGTTGCCTCTGTTGTAAGAACATGGCTTCCATAAAAACAAGAAGGTGATGTGCTCACTGAGGGTGCCACCTTGAGAAAATCACCTGTCAGTGCCTCAAGCAACTCCATGAGAATTGTACCAGTCTCCCTATGCCAATTAAATCACAGATGCAAGAAAATTAAAAAAGATGACATGGCAGAAGGGATGCTGGCTTTGGAGTAGGGTAACCTTCATTCAGATTCCATGCTTCCTACTTGTCTCTGTGACTTTGAACAAGTCAATTCACTTCTCAGGAGACAGAGGTAAGATAGAAAAAGCACTGGATTTGGAATTTGAGAACCTAGGTTCAAATCCTTTCTCTTTCACTTACTACATATATGACCTTGGGCAGGTCACTTAGCCAATTTTGAATTCTGTTTCATTATCCCTAAAATAAGGCAGTTGGGCTAAACTACATCCCCAAGATTTTTTTCCAGCTCTAGATCTACAATCACGTGATTTTCTCTGCTCCTCGGTAAGCAAGCATTTATTAAGCACTACCAGGGACTATGCTAGTTGTCAAAGACAAAGTTGTTAAAGACAAAGATGAAACACTCCCTGCCCTCAGGGACCTTGCATCCTATTGGAGATTCACATTCATGTTCATTTTTAAAATGCATGCAGAATAAATGCAAAGTAATTTGGGGACAGAGGGTACTAGGAACTTGGGGGGAGTGGGTCAGTCAGGAAAGGCTTCATGTAGAAGGACCATCACTTGTCAGGCATGTTATGGCGGTGATCCCTTTTGAGTATGTGTTGGCTTAGATGGGTCTGAAGGTCCCTCCCACCTCTTAAATTCTCTGATGAGAAGGTAGTGAAGGTAAACTGAGTCCTGACATACAGAATGAAGGCATGGGACTAGATAGCCTTTCAGGTCCTTCCCAGCAAACCTGTATGAGGTGCTTGCCACGTGTCAGGCACTGGGCTAGAGACACTAGGATATGGATACAGATTATAAGCATCTTTATTCTCAAGAACGTTATATGGATTATTATATTATATATTATTATATATTATATATAACCTCTGGGCATTCCTTAAGCTCTGTTATTGTTGCTGTTCAGTCCATGACCCCACTGGGAGTTTTCTTGGCAAAGATACTGGAGAAGCTTGCCATTTCCTTCTCCAGCTCATTTGACAGATGGGGAAACTGAGGCAATCAGGGTTACATGACTTACCCAGGGTCACACAGCTTACGTGTCTGAGGCTGGATTTGAATTCAGGAAGATGAGTATTCCTGACTCTATCCACTTTACCACCTAGCTGCTGCTATTAAGGGGTTCCTATGAACCAAACCCGGTACGAAGTCCTGGGACTCTAAAGAAAAAGGGAAAATGATCCCTGCCCTCAAGGATCTTACCTTCTAATGAGAAGAGGGAAGGTGAATGTAACTAGGTACAAGATACACAAGGAAGGAAATCTTAGAAGGGAAGGAGCTAGCCACTAGTAGGGCCAGGAAAGAAAGGCCTCTCGCAAAAGGGAGCTTTTGAACCGAGCCTTAAAAGAAATCCAGGAAAGTGAAGAAGAGGTGAGGAGGGAGAAGGGACCAAAGGCGCCATCACCAGAGGTTGCCAGTGGCCACCCTCCGCAGCATCTTTTTTAAATTAGTGAAACATGAAGAGATGGCCCCTGTCTGGCGGGATCACATTTAAAGTGAAATATTATTTAATGATGCAAGTAATAAATGTAATGTGTTGTTCTCTATCTAAAGACATTTTTATATATTGGAATAATTATTGCTCATTATGAAACTCTGTTTTCTCAAGTTCTTTCATGGACCTCATAACCGTAACTCATGCTATAGAGTACTTCAGCACTTTGCCCACAAAACCCTCACGTGGAAGGTTGTACAAGTATTATTGCCGCCATTTTCCAAATAAGGAAACTGAGGCTCCGAATGGGGGGGGGGGGGATTTGCCCGGGATCACTCATGACCTGCATCCGACTCTCTAGACTTTTTATGACATACCATGCTGTATCATTTTTCTTGATGATGCCGGAAGGCTTAATGGAAAGAGCCCTGGATCTGGAGTTGGAAGGCTTGGTTTTGAATTCTTCCTCTCCCCCTTATTTACCCAAGTGGTGTTGGGCAGGTCACCCTTCCACCATCAGTCTTGTCATTGAGTCCTTTTCAGTTGTGTCCGACTCTCCATGACCCCATTTGGGGTTTTCTTGGCAGAGATGCTGGAGTGGTTTGCCATTTCCTTCTCCGGCTCATCGACAGATGAGGAAAATGAGGCAAACAGGGTGAAGTGACTTGCACAGGGTCACACAGCTAGGAAGCATCTTGAGGCTGGATTTAGACTCAGGAAGATGAGTCTTCTTGACTCCAGGCACCTAGCTGCCCATCATCAGTCTTAATTTCCTCACCTACAAAATGAAGGATTTGAATAGATGTCCTCAAAGATCTCTTCCATCATTTAATCTTGCTCTAAATTGAGAATCTTGAAGCTGTCCATGGTCCAGCAAAAGATGCTTTTATGATTTGTGGCTCATGGAAGGAAGAGGGGGAGTATTTTCCTATTTCTTATTCTCTAAAAAAAAAAAAAAAAATGATATTCCTGCTGGAGGCCCAGCTCATAAAGAATACTTGATTAGAGAAAAGCTCTACCATATCAATGCTAGCTGACTGTGGATTATTTCACATTATCGCGGGCTGTACTTGTCAATTTTGGCCAACATGTGAGATTTTGGAAAGGCTCGTGCACCCAATCTTTTTTCCCTCTCCAGAAAATTAATCATTTAACGAGCATGTGTTAAGCCCGCTTCATGTACCAGACACTGTGCTAGAACCTGATTATGCAGAGACAAAATGAAATTGCGCTGCCTTCAGGGAGCTTACAATCTATGACTCTCTCCCCCCACCCTTTTTTTCACTTAGCAAAATGCCTTGCAGTCAGATAATCAATATTCATGATTAAAGACTTACTCTGTAACAGCCCTCTGCTAGATATGCAAAGACAAAAAAAGAAACTGGCTCTCCCTGCCCTCAAGGAGCCTGTCTTCCATCAAGAGAAAAAACCATGAATACCTGTAAGTACATAATGCATACAAGCAAATACTACACAGCAGCTTCCTATTGGAAGGAGGGACTAGCAACTAGGGGAAGAGGGCTCACCGGGAATCCAAGCCAAGTACTGACACTAGTAATGATGATTAGCATGTAGCGTTCTTAAAGTTCACAAAACTCTGCATGATCTTCTTTGAGGAATATGACAACTCTGCAAGATTGGAACTTCTGGTATTACTGGCCCCATTTAACAGATGTGGAAACTGAGGTACAGCGTGGTTAAGTGGCATAGACAGAATCGTGTAACCACTGTCAGAGGTTGAATTTGAAGCAGGTCTTACTGGCTCCGAGGCCACTACTCTTTCCACTATGGGGAGATGCTGGTGGTTCAGCAGAACCTTTGTCTAATATTAGCAGACCCACTGAAGGCATGGATTCTGCTGAAGATCAGCCCAGCTTCCATGGCCCCTAACTCTAATATAAGTTGGCCTCTCGTCCGTCCGTGAGACCCTGGTGCCAACGTTGGTTTGTAAACTCTTTTTTGTGATACTGAACAGCTGCTCTTACACTTCAGTGGCCAGCCAGGTTGTTGTATTGGTTTAGTATGAGCATGCCTGCTTGCAGATTGGCGTGCAGAACTGGCCAAGGCAGGGAGAAAAATTCATGTATCAATGATACTTTTAAGAAAAATACCACTTGGTTTTTTTGAATTAGGTTAAGAGTTTATAAATGTGTTTTTAAAAATAATAAACACTGTTCACTTTTTATTGAATTAACAGGCAGTAAGTTTATATGTGTCTCTGTGTGTATGTATACATATACGTGTATATACATACACACACATATGTATATATACGTACAGATAATATTTTCATTTAGTTCAATTCAATAAAACAAGCATTTATTAAGTATTTAATAAAATGCTTACTATAATAGATGAATGGAGAGCTCTTTGAGGGTAGAGGCTGGTTTATTTCTGCCTTTGTATCCCTAATGGCTAAAAGTACCTGGCCCATAGCAGATGATTAATAAGTGCCTTTTGGTTGATTGTGCCAAGTCCGGTGTTAGCCTCTGGGGACCCATCTCCAAAAATAAAATAGTCCAGGCCCATGCATTAACTTAGGTCCTTATCACAATGCTGTTGTTTCTAAAGTCCTTAAATTGAGGGAGGGTTTTTTTTTTGTTTTATGTATTTATTTGTTCATTCGTTTATCTGTCTATCCATCCATTCATTCATTTGTGTGTTAGCATCATGTGTGTTTAGCATCACTTAGATACTTGTCATCTGCCCCCTTGAAAATAATCCCTTTGGGTTCTCCATGGGGTCATAGATAGGGACCTGGAAGGCACCTCCAAGATCATCTTAAGCAACCCCCTCATTTTACAACTGGGGAAGCTAAGGACTCTGGACAGGATCTGAGTTGACCAAGGTTCCATATGTGGTGTCAGAAGTGGGATTTGAACCCAGGTCCTCTGCCTGGAGAGCCTGCGCTGGTGCTCTCCCAAACAGCCTCTTCAGTTAACACCTCGAGTGAGAAATTCACACTTTACAGAATGTGTTAGTTTCTGTGATGGCTCCCCCTCCTCTAGCACACAATAGCCAAAAGCTCATTCTGAAAAGGGAAACCGAGTTGAGTTATATATTTGACAGGGAGAGATGTTAGTTTTAATGAATAGGTAAAATGAGATGTAAATTTTATTGAATAGGGGGGAAAATCACATTAACCCCATATGATACCTTCACTGCACACTTGAAGACCTCTGCTGAAGCAATTCGGGAAAATATCTCTTCTTGTCAAAAGCTGTCCTGCGTTGCCAGTGAAAAGGTATTAGGTGCAGGTGTCAAACATGACTAATGAGGCATGAGAAGTCGACAGAAAAATAACAGAGATTATAGGTACAGAGGAATTGTGAATGAAGTGTGAATAGCAGCCTAGATGTGTGACTGACACAGAAAAAAAGAGGCAGGCAGGAAGAAACAAGCTCTATCAGTCTTCTGGGAAGAATGGACAATTTCGATCACTCAGCTGATGATATCTTCTTAGTGAACAATGCCACGGTTTGATAATTCGAGTGGGGGAGGGGGGAGGGGACACCCTAAATGGCTTTTCTATTTAATTACAAGGTTGCTGCATCCTTGGCAAAATCAGAGGAACTAGCTGGAGTTGTACAATCACAGGTTGGAGTTTTTGGGACTCTAGAAATCAAATCAGCCCGTACCTGAAAAGAGGTGGGTTGGTTTTTTGTTTTGTTTGTTTTCTGTTTTCCTTGAGACATAAGAGGAAGTATGGCATAGTGGCTAGTGTTGTGGAATTGTCAGGAAGGCCCGGGTTCAAGCCCCACCTTGTAGATCCCTTAGCTGTATAAGCCAGAGTAACTCACTTAATTTGGGTCTGCCTCAGTTTCTTCATCTGTAAAATAAAGGGGGTAGACAGGATGGCTTCTAAGGTGCTTCCTATTTCTAAATCTCTTACCCAATGATCTCCAAGGAGTGGCCATCGCTGTTTTGCTTGAAGACTGCGCATGATGGCTAACCTCCCAAGAGGCATCCCTTTCCACTTTTAGACAGCTCTGATTTCTTCCAAAATCTGCCTCTCTGAAGTTTTTCTTGCTCCTGCCTCTATCTTCTCTACACAAGCAGAATAAATATAACCCTCCTTAAATAATAATAATATTAATTAAGATGATGATGGTAGCAGCTAATATTTGTCTAGTGCTTTAAGGTTCACAAAACAAGTTACAAATATTATCTCATTTGGTCCTCCCAACAATCCTATGAGCTCTTATTATCCCCATTTTACAGAGGAGGAAACTGAGTCACACAGCCATTGAGTGCCTTACCCGGGGTCACATAGCTAGTAAATGTTTGAGGCAGGATTTGAATCCAGATCATCTTGAATCCAGGTCCAAAGCTCTGTTTCCGTACTACACCACGGAGCTGTCTCCAGGTACTTAGAGGCAGCTATAGAATCGATCCCTCCCGAAACCTTCTTTTCTCCAGGCTTGGTGCACTCAGTTCTCTTAACCAGTCCTTGTAATACCATTATCATAATCATACTAGTCTACCCTCCCCCACCTTTCCTAAAAACGCTTCTTCTGTAAACACTGTTAGGGCACGGAACATCTTCCCTAAAATTGGTGTGTCTGCTAACAGCATAGACATTTTAATAAGTGTTTGTGAATGAATGAATGAATGAAATATAGAGTGTTTTGTGTATAGTTAGCAGCTTCACATAGACATTTGTAAAGTTCCTTATATCCTTCATTTGTGCTTTACAACCTGAGAGGTAGAGGCATATGGATGGCACAGTGGATAGAGCTCTGGGCCTCCGATGCTTACTAGCTGTGCGACCCTGGGCAAGTAATTTACCCTGTTTGCCTCAGTTTCCTCATCTGTAAAATGAGCTGTAGAAGGAAATGCCAAAGCACCCCAGGATCTTTGCCAAGGAAACCCCAAATGGGGTTACAAAGAATGACAACAAAGAGAACAACAAAAAACCTGAAAAGTATGTGTGGCTTACCACTTATTTCCTTCTTTAATGACTCTCAAGATGATCAAAGAATATTGGTGGACCAGCTACTGCATGTCATGATAGGAAAAGTCGGTGAAAAATCAATGCATATACCCTCAAGTCATTTGGAATCTAAACAAGGCAGACAAAAACAACAGCTTGAAGGCACATAACTGACCTGTGTGACCTGGGCCAACCCCCTTAATCTCCTTGGGCCTCAGTTTCCTCAAATGTAAGTAGAGGACCATGTGACCCTGAAAATCCCTTTCAGCCCTAAACATGTGATCCTGTGATCTGTGGTTGTGGCCCCCTCAGATCTCTTGTCTGGGGTTCCTCCCATCAGTCATCTGGGACATGGTCGTGATTCACTGCTGGAGTGTTAGTCTGATGGACATTCAATAGTTTTGTCTCATTGGCCTTTCCATGAGTGTATTGCGTGTGCATGTATGTGTGTGCATGCGCACACACTCATGGGTGTTGGGTGGAGGGGGATGCAGCTAGAGTTAGTACCCCCTGGAATTCCTGCCTGACTAATCCTCGGGACCTAGGGGTCTATTTCTCCAGGTTAGGACCATATCTCTGCACCTGGTTTATAAGCCAGCATGACTCAGGTATGAGGCAGGTGTGGAGTGCCTATTGCTGGTCGGTTGTCTAATTTGGACCTGTTCCCTTCTCAGGAAATTGCAAGCTCCACCAGGCCAGGGTTTGTTTTCCTTTTTGTTTTATCACTATCACTTTCGTCATAAGGATAGAAATAGGGACTAAACCAGTGATTTCATCGTAGGAAACTCCAAGGTGGGGAAAACCCTGTCCTAATGCAAGTGGGCACTTTCCTAAAACGCTGAGAGATGGGGGGAGGGAGGGGATAGAGAGAGAGAAAAGACAGAGACACAGAGAGAGACAGAAAGATGGGGGAAAGAGAACGGAAAGAGACAGACAGGGAGAGAGGGAGACAGAGAGAGAGAGAGAGAGAGACAAAGAGATGGAAAGGGGAGAGAGAGAGACAGAGAGATGGAGATCGAGAGATAGAGAGACAGAGAGAGGGAGATCGAGAAATGGAGAGAGAGAGAGAAGACAGAGACACAGAGAGACAGAGACAGAAAGACAGAGAAAGAGAGACAGATGGAGAGAGACAGAAAGAGAGAGACAGAGACAGAGAGACATCCAGTGGATATCAAAGGCAGGAATTGAATACAGGTCTTCCCTGCCCCAGGCCAGCTCTCCATCCCCTAGCCCATATTATAATTAATACATATTCGTTTGTCATTGAATGTCTTGGTTGCCTGGGGACAGCTTCCTGAATGAGATGAATTTAAGGCTGAGGAATTACTTGGGGAGAAGGAAACAGAGGAAGGCTGGAGGCTATGACCTGGCTGATGGCCGGCCACCTGTGGAGGTGGGGGGAGGGGGCTCTTTTTTCTTTATCCTACCAATTCTCTCAAAGCGAAAATGGAATTAAAAGGGAACCAGAGGATTTCTGATCCCTCCAAAGCTGCTTCAAATGATCGGGGGCGCCGTACAGGTTTCTAAACAGCTGTTATTCAGATTAGAGCCAAGCAGTTGATATATCACCCCCATTAAAGGTGTCCTAATGGAAAGGGGCTCCGCTTTCCCTGTGTCCCATCTGAATTCAGCAATTGGAGTATTTTAAATGGAGGGTCATAAGTGTCAACAAGATGGAGAGCTCTCCTCCTTGACAAAGGAAAGTAAACAAGTGATTTGGGGAGGCCCGCCATCTTCGCAGGTGTGGATGGCTCATGAATACCCAGGACAGTTGTGATGCGAAGGACAGGTGACCAGCTGTTCATTTTTCCTGAAGGGAAAAACACAAAATCATGGACTTCAACTACAAAAAAAAACTTGGGGTACTCTCCAGGAATGGAGAGTTTGCCTCTGAGGCCTTTGAGGCGCAGTTCAGGTTGACAAACCTTCCATAGTTCCCTGAGTTATTGATGCTCTTTCCTCGAATTAGCTTAAATTGATTTACATGCTTTGTTTATATGTTCTATTCCCCAGAAGAATGTAAGCTCCTTGAGGGTGGGAACTTTTTCCCCCTGTCTTATATTTGTAAGCATGGTACATTGCATATAGTAGGTACCTAATAAACGCTACTAAATTCTTCAACTGGGTTTGAGAGAGAGCATATGTTGTTTCTATCTCTAGAATGTCTGAATTGGACAGCCAAACCTCTATTCTGAATATTTTAGGGATGGCATGACTGGTACAATAAGTGAATCAACTGACAAGAATTATTTTTTTTATTTTAATTATTGATTTAAATTTTTAAAAATATTTTCTTTCCCATCATCCCCCTACCACAGGAACAGAAGAAAAGACAAAAACAAAACCTTTGTACCTAATGTGCATATTTAGGCAAAACAAAATCCCATATTATTCTTACACAAAAATCTGTGTCATTCTATACCCTGGGTGGCCATCACTTCATTGGCAAGAGGTAGACAGCATGTTTCTTCATCAGTTCTCCAGTATCATGGCATTACTCAGCGTTTTTAAGTGTTTCAAGGTTGTTTTTTTCATGCATTTAATAAGTGCCTACTATGTGCCTTAGTAGATAGATCCCTCGGCCTGGAGTCAGAAAGACCTGAGTTCAAATTTGGCCTCAGACACTTATCAGCTGTGTCACCTTGGGCGGGTCCCTTAACCCTGCTTGCCTCAGTTTCCTCATCTGTAAAATGACCTGGAGAAGGAAATAGCAAACCACTTAAGTATCTTTGGCGAGGAAACCCCCCATGGGGTCACAAGCAGTCAGATATGACTGAAAAACAACTGAACCATAATCACAAAAATGTGCCTGCCACCCGTTGTGCTGGGCTCTAGATTCAAAGGCAATCCTTGCCCTCAAGGAGGTTATATTCTATCCAGGGAAACAGCATGAGCATATATCAATATGGACGGACTGCATCCAAGATAATTCAGGGTGGACGAGGTGTTAGCCGCTGAAGAAGTAAGGGAATTCAAGGCCCCCCGGAGGAAGTCGTCCTTTAACTGAGCTTTGAAGGAAACTAAGAATTATGAGAAGCACAGGCGAGGAGGGAGGGCATGCAGGCAGAGCAGAAAGTCCATGCCAAGGGACACAGGTGGGGGACAATAAGAAGGAAGGCCATTTTGGTTCAGTGGTAGAATACTTGCAGGAGAGTAAGGCGTAGTGAGCCAGGAAAGGTAGGTTGGAGCTGGGTTATGATGGGCTTTTAGGGACACGCCAAGGAGTTTGGCCAAAATAAACTCTGAGGCCTGTTTCATCTCCTGGAAGGAGCTCTCGTCTCTAATGGCATGGGGGCCAGTTCTCTTCATCTGCTTTGGTCAGTAAGATTAGAAACGTTCCAGGAGGACAGTTGTATGGAGGGCGGAGGGGCAGAGGAAGGCGGGGGTGCTAACAGAGGAAGAGGCAGCCATTTTCATGCCCATGTCTGTGTACAGTGTGAATGGGAGTGTGGGCACAACAGATGTCTCTAGGTATGTGCCCTTCTGGCTGTCCTTCTGGCAGGAGAGGGAAAGCCCAGTGATATTAACAGGGCAGCAACAAATGAAAATTGAAAAATAAACAGATGGAACCTGCCTCATAGTTTAGCTTTTCTCATCAATAACTCCATATCTAAAAGCATGTACTGCTGATGACGATGATTGGTGCCATCTGCCTATCACTGCCTTCTGCCTTTAAGTGACTGTGCCTTCCTGAAGACGAGGAGGAGGCAGGATCTCAGGTTTTGTGTCTGTCGTGGGTTTGATCCAGACAAACCCAGGACATTCCTGGGACCAGCATCAGATTCCACATCTTTGTGTGTGGGGAGATGGGTGAGAGGGCTTTGCCTCAGTCGCTGGATCAGATACTGGGCTAGAAGGGAAGATCCAAGATCATACAGTAACTAATCAGCCAGTCAAAAAGATTTTGATTAAAGACTTCCCTTGTGCCTAGCACTGTGCTAAGGGGTAAAGATACGTAGAAAGGCAAAAACAGGCTTCCTTATTGTAAAGGGAGTCATAATCTAACGGGAAAGACAGTATGCAAATAACAGTTACTTACACGGTATATACAGGATAAATGGAATGTAATCTTATAGAGAAGGCACTGAGAGACTGAGGGGGGGCATGTATGATAGGGAGTCACTGAAGTTAATTGTGTAGGGGAGGGAATAACATGGTCAGACTGGAACTCTAGGAAAATTCCTTTGGCAGTGAGGAGAGAATAGACCAGAGTAGGGGGAAACCAATTAGAACATTATTGTAATAGGCTGGGTGAAAGGTGCCTACCGCAAGGTATGGTGACTGTGTGAACAGAAAGAAGCATATATATATATATACACACACACATACACACACACACATACATACATATATACATATATATACACATATACATATACACATATGCCTTTATATATTAGGTGTGTATGGGGGTGGGGGTGAGGATGTGTGTAGGAAGCTAGGTGGTGCAGCGGATAGAGCACCAGGACTGGAGTCAGGAAGATCTGAGTTCAAATCTAGCCTCAGACACTTGGTACTATGTGACCCTGGGTGAGTCACTTCACCCCGTTTGACTCAGTTTCCTCATCTGTCAAATGAACTGGAGAAGGAAATGGCAAACCGCTCCAGTGTCTCTGCCAAGAAAGCCCCACATGGGGTCACAGAGTTGGACATGACTGAAATGACTCAGCAACAACGTAAACATAGGTGTGTGTATCTATTACTCATATATACATACACACATGTATTTGTTTATACACATATGTACATACACACGTATGTACCGCACATGCATGTGTGGTTGTTTATACCCATGTGGGCACATGTATGTGGGCGCATGTACATACGTGTGTTCATATATGTGTGTTCAGAAGGTAGAAACAAGATGTCGCCATCTAGTTCAACTGCCTCATTTCACAGATGTGGGAAGAGGTCATAACTCATCCTACATGTCAGTAATAAGATGAGGGTTTAATCTGGTGCTGGTTAATTGAGAATTTACCAGAAGAGCCACTTTAGGGTTCAGAAACAGAGTGGACAAGAACCATGTGAGAAAACCTGTTTCTCTTTCAGGGCACTTACCCACCCCCCCACCACGTACCCCCTTTCTTTGTTAGATTCCGATATAGACATTGCTGGGCTCTCTACGGCACATGGTCTTTTTAAGTTTCCAGAGCCGGGCTGTGGTTTTCTTTCCTGACGCGGCATTGGAGGACAGTTGTGTGGAACTGTCCTGTCGGTGGGTCAGAGGCCATTTTCTTGCTGCTTTTTCTGGTTTCAGATGTGAAACTCTGTAAGGCAGAATATTTTCTTTCCCTGGTTTGTAATTCAGCATCCAGCTGATAGGGCTTCATTCGTGGACACTGATGAATGGCTGAATGAAGGCCTCACCCCCTTGCCGTAGCAAGGCCACTAAGCCTCAGGATTTTCCCTCTCCTGAAGTTTTTGTGTCTTCTTCCCCTCAAAGATTTTTAAATTCAGTTCAACTGAGACAGCATTTACTTAGCACCTACTTTGTAGGGAGGTACCTGTGGCTTAGTAGAGAGAGAGCTAGCCTCACAGCCAGGAAGACCTCGGTTCAAATACCGCCTCTGACCCGTACTGACTCTGTGACATTGCGAAAATCACTTATCCTCTTACAATTCTAGGGAACTCTCTAAGGCTGTAAGTTAGAAAAAACCTACATTGACAGAGGAAGTTTTCGTTTCCTTCGTGTTTCCTGTATCAGTGGAATTAGAGGTCTGCTCCCTAACTTATTCATATGGTCCCATGCCCAGTCCAAACACACACACAGAATTAATATTTCCTCCCCTCGAGGAGCTGGACCCAGAATGTATAGAGAAGTAAATAGAAACAAATGCAAAAGAATATAATTTCAAAGTAATTTCGAGGAGAGAGCTTTAGTCATTGGGGGGAACATCAGCTCATGGCTCCTAACTGTGCTTTCAGGGAGCTTAGGGATTCTCAGAGAAGAGGTAAGAACAGAATGAACCTAGGTCTTTGGCTCATAGAGTCATTGATACATAGTTGGAAGGAACCTCAAAAGCTATTTAACCTAACCCCCTCTTTTTACAGGTGAGGAAACTGAAGCCCAGGGGGACAACTGACTTGTCTGGGGTTGCTCAGACAGTAAGCATCAGGAGGTGGGATTTGAAGCCAGATCCAGTGACCTTTACACTATACCATTTTTCACTCCTCTAGATCACCTCACCACGCCATCAATCAATTTACCGGATCAACAAGCATTTATTAAGAACACAGTTAGGGTTGGGAACATAAAGACACCAGTGAAATCCTGAAGGATCTTGCCTTCTAAGAGGAGTGGGTGACATTTCATTCCTCTCAACAAGCATGTATTTATTATGCACCTCCTGCATGCACAAAACCACTGTGATAGGTAGGTCCTGTGACTACAAAGACATAAACAGGGAGTCCCTTCCCTATGTTCAACATCTCTTTAGTGGATATGCTAACCACCCAGAGATACAGATACAAAATGAAATAGTCCCTGCACTCAAGAAGCTTACAGTCTAAGAGGAGTTTAATTTGCTGTTTATCTTGTAGATACCTTGCTTTGTATTTATCTGTTGGTTCCCCAGTTAGATTGTAGGCTCCTTGAGGGCAGGGACTGTCTTTTGTCTCCTTTTGTATCTAGTCCCTGGCAGTATGGTAGGCACTTAATAAATGCTGATTGATGGATTGACTATTATGGAAGAGCCCATGGAGATAAATCAGTACTTAGAGAAAGATGCAAAATCAATTCCAAACAATTATGAGGAGGACTCTAGCAATTGGGGGCACCCAGAAAATCATTATGAGGTGATTGACCCTTCCGCAGTGTGCCCAGCTCTCCATTAGTAGTGGATACAACCCCCTGTCCACAAATAAAGAGGTCCCCCCGGGAAAGAGAGAGTTCCAATCCCACCCAACACTCCTCTCCATCGTTCCATATTGCCCCGCATCTCATCTTCCTTCCTTTCATTCTTCATCCCCTAAGACTAGCTCATGTCGTCCTCACTCTCAGCCACTCAAGGCAGGCTCCCCCCATCCCCAACACACACACCTTTGTCGTAAGTATATGTGGGGCTCAGATGTGTTGAAGAACAATCGACTGCTTTAACATGATGGCAGATGGCTTTTCTCTTCATTTTTTTTAAGCTGAGGAGGGATGGAGAATTATTTAAAAGCAAAAATCATCTCTCCCCCACCCTCCACTATCCCCCCACCCCTCCAAAAAACCCAACAACAAACCTAGAGGGATTTGTTCTCATTCTGGAGACACACACGCAGATGCACACAAGCGCACTAAAGGTACACCATTGACTTTTAATTTCTCCCAGTGTTGACTCCTGTTTGTTCATCCCCCAGTGGTGTTAACAAGAGGGAGGCTGTTAGTGACAATCACACTGACTCTGGCACTTTAAGCAGAAGGCTTGATTCTATCACAGAGCTGTCATTTATTTTTCTGTTGTGCTATTCTGGGGGGGGAACCAACTGATCGAGCGCCTACTCCCCAGAGCAGAGGGCTTTTTTTTTTCTTTTCTTCTTTTTTTCCTTTTTCTCTCTTTTCTTTTCTTTCTTTCTTTCTTTTTTTTTTTTTGTTATGTCTAAATCCTCAATACAAATTGCAGTATTTCTGGACTCCCAGCGGGACCCATTAGAGCCTGTGGGGCATTAACAATCATTAATAGTACTGTCAGAGAGAGAAAGAGGGAAGGGGGTGGGGAAGCTGGGGGGCAGACAGCTAGCCGGCGAGCTGCCTAGCTTCCTCAGAAATGGGAAATTAATACATCTGCTCCATTAATAGTGGCCCACGCTTCATGTTTGTTAGCGGGCCTCTTTAATGATGTGGGTTAGTACCAGCTGGCTGCTTACTGGCATTGAAATCATTCAATTACCTCCAATCTTTCTACCCCTTTTCTCCTCCCCTTGCACACCCACCCACATGTCCCTCTCTCCCAAAAGTCAATCGTTCATTAACAGCTCTGAAAATGTTTGTAAGTAGTAGTAGTAATAGCAATGATAATTATAATACTAATAGGTCAGGAGGGGGTGGGAGAGGGAGAGGAGATAACCTGCCCATCGTGGCTCCCTTCCTCCATCTCCCTGGCACCACAGGCTTCCCTCGTCATCATCCCCTCCCTTGGTGTACGAGCCCCCAGTTTGCAACCTCGTCTGCTCGTCTCCCATTAACCAAGGTGGTTCAATTCCAAGTATTTAACTGTGTGGTAATCGAGGAGAAATGTTTTAATCACTTGGAGCAAGCACGCTAATCAGTGCTGTGACTAAACACTAGGTAGGTATTAATTGGGTTAGGCTAAAGTGCTAATGTTCACACCTTCAGGCTTCCTGGGTCTTACACAGGAGAAGGCACTGGCTTGACTGGATCAGTGGCTGATCCCCTGAAGCTGAGAAGCCTTCTCTGACTAACCCCAGCAAAGGGCAGCCTTGTTTTACTCCGAATTCTTGGCAGAGTCAAAAAAGAGCACTGAGTTTGGCATTTCTGTCCCTGGTATCATTCCCCGCTTTGGCTTTCACTCCCTGTTCAGCCTTGGGTGAATCAGTTAACCTCTTGTCCTCAGTTTCTTTATCTGTCAAATGAGGGAGTTGGATAAGGATCTATCGGTCTGTATTTATGAAGCATCTCCCGTGTGTCAGGCCCTCTGCTAGATGCTGAGGATAGAAGAGCAGAGAATGAAATGATGGCCTCCAAGTTCCCTTACCCCACCTAAATCTTTGCTTCTTTGACACACCACCACAAGGATGAGGAGAATTAACTATTTTCTCTATTAGCAGACATAATACCATTCCTTAACAAACACAGAACCTCACTAGGAAAGCAAATAAAGATGGGAATAGGAAAGAGAGGGAAAGATACTTCTGGCCAGCTTCTCAGTCTCTGTTGGTGCTGGCTTTGTTTCCAGCAGGCATGGGCATCTTCTCATGACTCATAGGTTTGCATCTGGAAGGGACTACAGGGGTCACTTGTTCATCTCCTTTTGTGAGAGAAAGGTGGTAACTGGCTGGAGGACAAACAGCTGGGATCAGAATCCAGGTCCTCGTGAGCCCAAATGCAGGCCACATTGGTGTTTCATGAGGTTTCGACTATACTTTCAAGAGAAAGAATGGAGAAATCACTGCAAAATTCTAGGGACCTCCTCAGCACATTTAAAACTATTTGATCCTTTCCCAATGTCCTTCAGTAGCACCCCACCCCCTCCATCCCATCTCAAGCTAGACCTAAAGTTGTATGTTTTATGACGTAGAGAAACTAACGCATTTGTCGTAGCTTTGATGACCCACAGCAGCCATGACCCACCAGCCCAAATGAATAGGGTGTGATTTATTGTTTGTGGCATTTCCTCACATAGACTTGGTGATCCACAGATCTTAGAGACATAAGCCCTATTAAGCAAAGGTCTTCCTGCTTCTAGACTCTCCCAACCAGCTTCCTAAGATCTTGGTTACTCTCCTGCTCAAAAGCTTTCAAAGACTCCCTTTGAAACATGTATTCATGAGCCTTGTTTTTAAGACTGTCTCCAAGATGACTCTCATATAACTTTCCACTTGTTTTCCTCTCCATGCGCTCTCCACTCCCACCAGATTACATAGCAAAGGCTTGTTAAATTGAAATAAATGTCACATCCTACCCAGTAGAATGTAAGATCCTTGAGAATAAGGGCTGTTTCATTTTTTTATGTTTATATTGCCAGGGTCTATCTAACACATAGTAGGTGCTTAATAAAGGTCTCTTGAATTGAATTAAATGTACCTCCCAGAACAGTGAGTGTGTTATTCTATCCCCAGTACCCAGTATAGTGCCTAGCACATTATAGGTATTTAATAAAGGCTTGTTGAATTAAATTAAATGTTAATGGCTCTCCGTAGAAGGTAAGATCTTTGAGGGAGGAGAAAGTTTTGTTTTTTCTCTTTATATGCACAGCACCTATCCTAGGACTTTGCTCATAGGAGATGCATAATAAATGTGTATGACATTTACTCAAATGTCACATACCCCCAAGTAGAATCCTTGAGGTCAGCAACAATCTTGTGTTTTTCTTTCTGTGCCCCACATACGGTAGGCACTTAGTAAAAATTTGTTGAACTGGATTCTTTGAAATAAGCAGTACCATAAACCAGGGCAAGACCCACCTGTCCTATTTTGGATTAAGCAGGCCATTATATTGCAAGAGGGACTATTCCCTGTATACTTTGCTCATCTCCCACCCACCTACACACACACACACACCTTTGACAACAACAAATTAAAAACAACCAAGTGAAATGATCGGCACCAATTAGAACCTGAGAACTCAAAAAAAAAAAAAAAAACCTCAGATCAGTCCAGATTGAGTGGCAGCATTCCTGGCAAGAAGTGGCAGGGAGAGGTGGAGAAGGCAGTATCTGAATGTCCTATGACCTTTCCTATTCCGACTCTCTTGTAATGAGACTCCGCTTTTATCTCCGAGCATCCAAGTCATTAGCTATTAAATAGCAGGACAGTGGTGAACAAACCGGGTCACACACTCACAAACTCATAATCTCTTAGCAGTACAGGCGCCATCAATTTCCATTTCACATTGGTGACACAAAAAACCTTTCCAAGCATTTTTTTTGAAGTGTTGCTAAGCCTGGTACATCTAAGATTTCAGACCCTGCCTTAGTTGACTTCTTTCAAAGGTGTGGCCAGACGACTCCAAGGGAAGTGTGAAATTCTTTGGAGATGTTTAACTCGCTTGTGACACTCTAAGAAGTAATCTTCTTGGGGAGCCTAAGAGCTATTTAAAAAAGAAAGAAAGGCAGGCCCGCCCTGCAGAGGGAGCAGGTGACAGCATCCACCCTGTGACTTCTTGCCTTGGTTGACCCAGGATGATTTAAAAACCTCCAGCCTGGCTCCACGGGGTTGTCTGCTACTCCCTCCTCTCCCACCAGTAGGAAAACATTGGCTGCCTTTGCTGGGAGCCCAGTCTCATATGGCGCCATGGGGTTTCATATTCTCAGCCCACATGACTCGGCCTATACTTCAAAACCACCCTGTAGAGAAGATTGAGATCCTGGCTAAGTGGTCCTTTTTTTCTTGAGGGGGAGGAGAGGGAGGCACTGTTTCCTCATGAAGGAAAACTAGCTGGCTTTTTTTTTTAATTGGCCATGTGGTTTACTGTGCTCATAGTAGGAGCAGCTGTAAATCTTCAGCACTGCTATAACCCCAAAGAAATGTGTGGGGGCGGGAAGAGGGGAAGGGGTAAAGGAGAGACAGAACTCTTTGCCTATTGCTTCTCAAAAACACAGGCCTCTCCCCAATCAGACTCTTTATTTATGACTGGCGGGTGGAGAGTGTGGGACAACTGTTCCTCAGACAGCTGAAAATGGCAGGAATCTGTTGGGTGGCCTCCGCCATCCGAGCCCCAATCGGTGAGGTTCCTAAGTTGGCTTTTGCCAGAGCCAGCAATTATAAAAAGAGGCCTACTCAGCTCTAAACCCTTAAGTGTTGATGGACAAAGTGCTCGTTTAACGGATCTGTGTAATGGGGAACAGGTGAATAAACACGGGATTAGAGAACCCTTCACAGCAACGGCCTTATTAGCACATGTTATGTGGGTTTTCTCCCTACATTTGACAAGCCCCTTCCCCTACCCCTACCCCCACCCCGCTGTTGTGTTAATGTCACTAAATAACACAACAGGGAGGAAGCCTTCTATAACCCAGCAATGGCTATGGTTCATCAGGATTTATGAAATCTCTGGGTCAGACTGGGGTGTTGGCCAGAGCAGCATCTTAAAGAAATTACTGGAGGGAGGGAGAGAAGAAGAGGGAAAGCACAGAAAGGGAGTTCGTGTCTCTAAGAGACCCAGGAAGGCCCAAAGGCAGTCAAATTTCATTCCCTCTCCAGAAAGGGAGGGCAAGGCCCATCAGGTAATGGGTGGGACGTTGTGAGGACAGGTATAAAGGGAAGTCACCACTTACCTCCTGACACTTGGCCCAACCCAGCCTCTTGACTCTGGATGCAGAGAACTTGGGCTTCAAATCCTGCACTTGGCTTTTGGCTGGTTGTTTATCATCCTCCAGTCTCTATTTCTTCCTCTATAAAGCCAAGAGGTTAGACTAGATCTGCAGCCTCAAGGCCACATGTGGCCTCCTTGGGTGAGGCCTTTTGACTGAATCTAAGTTTTACAAAACAAATCCTTTTATTAAGGGGATTTGTTCTGTGAAGTCTGGATTCAGTCAAAGGGCTGAACTTGAGGACCTAGAGGGCCACATGTGGCCTCAAGGCAGCAGGCTCCCCACCTCTGGACTAGCTGGTCTCTGAGGTCCTTTCCAGGTTTAAATCTAAGATTCTAGGATCCTTTCTGACACCTAGACCACCGTGAACCACAGGAAAGTTCACATGCCACAAGGGATTGAGTGCTGGGCATGGAGTGATGAAGAACTGGGTTCAGATCCCTCCTCTCGGGGCAAGTGACTTGCCTAGTGACACACATCTAGTAATGCCAATGCCAGTGTAGGTCTGGCCCTTCCAACTAGATTGTAAGTTCCTGAGGGGCAAAAAATATGACTTTCTCATCTCAATCTTCCATATCATAGAGATAAACACAAGGCACTTCATATAGTCATCAGGAGAGAGTGAAATGAGCCCCAAATCTGCAGTTAGAAGACCCAAGTTCAAATCCTTATTCTGGTAGTTTAATGCCTGTCTGTTTCTTTTTCTATAAAATAGGGGATTTCTATAAAATAAAGGGATTAGACTAGCTCAGGGGTGAGTGAATAGATAGAGAGCTAGATGGATGGGTGGATGTATATATGTATGTATGTATCGTGTATGTGTATATGTATGTATATATACATGTTTATATTTATTTTTCTGTTTATATTTTGATAACTATTTCAACAGAAGCCTATATTTTATTTAAACACTTACAATCATTTACACATTTATTTTATATATTTATACATTATTCTGTGGAGTCCATTGTCTTCCCCAGACTACCAAAGGGATCCATGACACCAAAAAGCTTCAGAACCCCTCCGTTTCCTCAACTGAAAAATGGCATTGATAACAACGCCCACCTCCCAGAGTTGCTGCTCACATATTACCCAATGAGGAGATACTTGTAAAAGCACTGAGCTCGCTGGCTGATACATAGTAGGTGTGATATACATGCTTTTTCCCTTCCCCCTTCTCTTCCTTTCTAACTCTTGAGTCTGACAGACCCTATGGAAATCTTGACTGATAAGAGTCAGTCAGAATTGGAATTGAAAAATGCATCCTTATCTTGCCCTCTCAGAGCAAAGAAAGCCTGCGTTCAAATCTTCCCTCTGACACTGAATAGCTGTGGGGGCCAGGACAAATTGTATGAGGTTCCTAAGCTTTGGTGTCCTCGTCTATAAAAGGACAGGGCTGGAAGAGAAGGCCATTGAGGTCCCTTCTGGCCCTGGATCTAGGAACCTGTGACCTAGTGGGGAACCAGAAGAAATTCAGGTAATTGATATCATTGAAAACCTAGATTTTGGGGTCCTAACCTATTTCCATTTGTATTAGAAATAATCCTAAAGATGTCATCAAATTCTGGTGTTTTTACATTACTTTCTATTAGAATCTAGGCTCCCTGAAGGCAAGACTGTTTCATTCTTTGTAAACACAATACAATGTCTGGCATATAGTCATCCATTGAAAAATGCTTATTGACTGATCCTTGGATTAGATTGGAAGTTGTTTGCCTTTTGTTTGTCATGAACCCATTGGATGGTCTGATGAAGCCTAGGGACCCCTTCTCAGAATCATTTTTTCTAATGCACAAAATAAAATACATAAGGTTACAAAATGAACCAAAGCTTAGTGAAAATAAAGATGTATTTTTCCCCATCCAAATTCACAGTATCCCCTCCTCCTGAAATCTCTCCCCAGACCTGGGTTAAGAACCCCTGGATTAGCTGCTTCAAGAGGTTGCTCTGGACTTCTGGGAGTTATCTGGGAGGGGCATAGTAGGGGGACCCAATAGCACATCAGTCTGCAACTATGTCCAGTTGTTTTCTTGAGCCTAACAGAAATTCCCTCACATTTCCATCTACCAGCAATGGCCCCCTTAGCCTGTTCTCCACTTGGAGAGCTGTGTCCCTGGATACTTAATTGGAACAGGCTCTGACAAATACTGGCTACCCCCTTGGCATCCTCCTGTTTCTCTTCTTCCTCCTTTTCTCCTTCTCCCTGGCTCCCTTGTACTCTCTCTCTCTCTCTGTCTCTCTTTAAGGGAAAAAAAATTTTATTTCCCATTTTAAATCATGCACAGTATAATACAATAAGCATTAAATCATGCAAATTGGTCTAGGTTACATTTTGAAAAATGTTAAGAGGAAACTGTTAAGAGACCAGTTTCTGACAGGCAATGCATTTTAAAGTTGAGGGATTTGAAATATTTCAGCAGTGGACCTAAAACAGCATTATAAATTAGCTCAACTTATCAGCCCTAAACAGAATTATTCATCTTCCAAAAAGGGCATTTCATGGCCGCTGGGCCCAAACGATCGTTCACCTTCATTTTTGCCCTGCTCTGAGGGTAGGTCTCACTTTACTGAATTCTCCTGATTCATTACTGTGTGTTACTTTATGAATTTTTTATCAGCATTTTAATAGCTCTTTGAGATGATTGAATGTAACTGATTCTTGCAGCAGAACACTGATTGAACAGAAAGACAGTAATGTATGTCGTAGGGGTTAGCTTCAAGCCAAGCAACAGTGGTTTTTTTTTTTCTTTCCCCTATAAGATGTGCTTTTTTTCCCCCTCAGATAAGAGTCTCTCTTAAGCTAGAATGAGCCCCCTTCCCCTCCCTCCAGGCCTTGGCTCTGGCCGGATTTGGAGATGAGTCTACTGCAGTGTTGGGGACTGTACTATAGGCAAAAGGCTAGAAATCCACCCCGGGAAATCTTGCAGATTCCTCATTTTTCCAAGCCTGTAGACAGGATGTTCATGTTCATCTCAGTAATTCTTGGGGAAAGGGAAGGAAACCAAGAAGGACAGCATCAGAGAATTGTAGAGCTGACTCTAAATTCAGGCTCCTTATGCATCTCTTCCCCCTCCCCCATCATTACTTTGCAGATGCAGAACCCTAGGCCCAGACAGTCAGTGACTCATCCACCATCATCCCATAGCCAGTTAGCGGCTGATCTGGGCTCTTCCGATTCTCAAATCCATCGGCCTTTGAAGTCTGCCATCTATGTAAAGGGTGGTAGCAACCGAGCGCAGTGCCAGCCATCTGATGGGTGCCTGAGAAAGGAAGTTAGTGGATAATCTCCTTTTCTGCTATGGAAATTACAATAAATGTTATATGCTAAGTGCATCATGCATTTTATTAGGTATTTGATGGAGTTCTAATATGTGTTGCATGTTAGTGGAAGAAGGTGGTTTTGGAAAGTTTGGGGGGGTAGAGAGTTGGACATGTGGTTTAATCAGTGTGGGGAGCTCCTGCCTCATGCCTGGAGCTTAGTAGCCACTTAACAAATGTTTGCATGGTTAATTGATGCAGGTCAGCAACTTTGTCTGTAATTTATGACCTGAGAGAGTTGCCCAGTGAACCGGGAGATGAACGACTTGGTCAGGCTCATACAGACAGTATGTTTCAGAGGCAAGACTTTGATCCCTAGTCTTCCTAACTTCTACGGGGTCTCACTGTCTTTCCTCACCCCTCCAGCACCACCCTAGTGTGTCTTCCCTTGCCATACCTGCCATGAGCATTTGAGATTGGGGCCAGTGTGCATTTACTATCCTTAATGGCTGGTGAAATGCAGGTATGAACAGCGAGTAATGGGAATTTCTTACTTTCCCAAGTTCTAAAAGTTATCAAATTCTTGAGGGGGAAAAAAGAAAAGCCAGGCAGGAAAATGAGTCAGAAACGATGGGTGTTTCACTAGGTATATTAAAGCCAAGCCCTTTAGACAAGGCCTGTTCTCTGTGAAACTCTGGTGAATGCTTGGATTCCCAGCTCCCATAGTTTATTAGGGTACAAAGGACAGAGCGGAAGATTTGCCACAAAGACCTATGTTCAAATCCCATCTCCGACATATACTGGCAAGATTGTGACTCTCTCATGAGATCATGTGTATAAAGCAACCATTCAAACGCTTTACAGAATCAGTTACTTTCTTGTTCTCATCGTGGATGAGAATGAGCAAATATTATTATCGTTTTCATTAAGCTAGAGGTAAGAAACAAAACCTGTGATTTCATCAGTATAGGGGATTCCGAGGTGAGGAAATCCCCTCTATCAATGCAGGTCAGCAACTTCTCTGCAATTTCTGTAGTCTTAGAGCTGCCTAGGGTCACACCACCATTATGTGTCTGAAGCGGGACTTGAAACTGGGTCTCTGCAACTTCAAGACTGGGCCTCTCGTCTGCTACGCTTCGATGCCTTTCATTCCCTGAGAACATGATGCCACTGAAATACCAAGAATCAACCAACCTGGCCAAGCCTGAGCTGAACTGAGTTCAGATGGACTTTTTAAGAAAAATTATGCTATCTCAGAACACTCCTATAAAGTCACAAAAAATGTAGCATTTACGTTAGTTGGAAAATACATTTGCAGTGAATACTAAGGTCAGACAATAATAAATACAGTGCTAATCACAGTATGCCTGGCACATAGTAGGTACAAATGTGACTGTTTAATAACAGCTTCTTTGTGTGTGTGTGTGTGTGTGTGTGTGTGTGTGTGTGTGTGTGTGTGTGTGTATCATGATCCTTTTTTAGTCTAGTGAAAACTATGCCCCCCTGGAATGTTTTTATATACAAGAAGTAAAACATATAGGGTTACAAAGGAAACAAATAATAATGAAATTGTTATCAAAATATTTTTAAAATGCGTGTTCTATGGCCAGCCTATCCTGATTCCCGCCCCCCCCAATTTGTGCCCCTTCATCTCCTACCGCCTTGTAATTACTTTGTGTATATGAGCTAGTAACAGATAGAGAAGAAGGTGATGGGGCCCACCTAGGTAACATAGGACAGTAGTTGACCCTAGACTTTTGATATCCATTTATTTTCCGTGAACTTACCTGCCTACAAAGAATAACAGAATCTTGGATCTAAAGCTGGAAGGAACTTCGACATCATCCAGTCCAGCCCTCTCTTTTACAGATGAGAAAACTGAGGCCCCAGGAAGTTTCATGACTTTCTCAGAGTCACACAGCTAATAAATGTGAGAGGCAGGATTTGAACCCAGTTCTTCCTGACTCTCTGCTTGTCACTCTAGGCACTAGGCCAGGCTTCCTCCCCTTTCATGTAGGCCAAGTATAAAATAACAGGAAAACAAGTTTCCCTGAGAGCATTCAACAAATATTTATGTATAAAGCCTATTGGAGAGATACAAAGACATAAATGAAAGCAGTGTCCTGCCCTCAGGGATCTTCCATTCTATCTCCAAGTGAAATGACTTATTCAAATGACTGATGGTCCTTGCCAGAGCTGGAAGTAGGCATTCTGATCTCCTGCTTAGCATCCTCAAAAACAAGGGCAAATTAAAAATTTCCCACTCCTCCTGCAGTAAGAAGGTATTTGCAAGTAAAGCATATCATTTCAGGAAACTTGTGTATTATATGGAAGCATTCTACCACCCTCAAATATCTGGTGTGAATCAAGTCACTCCCCCTCCCCCGCATCACCATGTTTCTTCTAAAACAATCTTATTTTACCAGGCCCAAGGACCAAAGATTGGTCATGCCCATTCTTCAGTGAATATTCCAGCCCATTAATCTTGAAATTTTACATACCAGTGTGACTAGAAATATAGACTTCCTCTTTCCCTGTTTTACAAATAAAAATACATATTTTCCCTTTTATTCCCATGGTCTGACCCAACCAGGATGTCATTTAAATAATAACATTTGCAACTTAAGCAACTCTCTTAAACAGGAATCGTTTGAATTCTTCAAGAGTTTCACAGATGGGAGCAACCAGTTCATTTCTAACCTTTGGGCAAAGTAAAACAAGTTCCCGGTGATATTTATCAGATCCATGGCTAATTAAGCCCCAGTGGAGAATATACTTCTTATAAGCTCTTTATAGTTATAGTCAACTGTATAAATTCCCAAGACTCACTCAGAGAGGGGGGAAAAGTATCTAATTTAAAAATAAGTAAAAATATAGACGTATTTGGTCTGGGTCTATCAATTTTTGCAGAAATGGTAAGATTGCCATGATAGCTATTAGTGAATTCTTACTGAAAAGCCCATTAGAGCTCATTAATCGGCCCTTTCGGTTAACCTATGGAAATTAAATTAACAGGATGGCAATAATCTGTGCTTCCAACTTCAGAGTTTACCTGCAGAAATCAGGAGCTTAGGAAGCTTCTGGCAGAAAGCAGCAGTGAATTGCTAAGAGTTAAACAAATCAGATACTCCAGGAGCTGGGCTCAGTCTTCCCTTGACTAACTCACCCATTTATTACTAAAGTTCACAAAGCTATCTTGTTTGAGGCTCGCAACAAATCTATGGCATAGGTGGTGGTGTTAATTGTGTTCAGTTGCTTAAGTCATATCTGACTCTTTAACCTCATTTGGGGTTTTCTTGGCAAAGATACTGCAGATACTGCATTTCCTTCTCCAGATCATTTTACATATGAGGAAACTGAGGCAGACTTGCCCAGGGTCACACAGCTAGTAAGTGTCTAAGGCTAGATTAGAACTCAGGTCTTTCTGACTGCAGAGCCAGTGCTTTATCTACTGTGTCACCTTGCTGCCCCGTGACATAGGTACTATAGGGATTATCCTTGGTTTTTTTACAAATGTGGAAACTGAGACTCAGAGTGACTTGCCTGTCATCATAAGGGTGAGATAGGAATCCAAGCCTGTTGTATGGTGAGAGGACGACCCTGAGGACAAGGTTCTTAAGAGAATCTGCTAGCAGTTGATTGGCACTGGCTGTTGGGGGTAGCAGGGCCCCCTTTCCATAGGTTTTATGGCTTCAGGGGCTGGTGATCGCTGGGCTGCCCCTGCTTCTTTTGAATCCTAACTCCTGTTCTTACTCTATTCTTTTTCATCTCTTCACATGTATCTTTCTAATATTTCATTAGAGAATTCTCCAGTGTGTGCTCCGTCTCCAAAGGCAGTATTGTGTAGGTGATAACAAGCCATCCTCGGGAAGGGCTGGAGCTTCCTGATTCCACAGTTGACTCTCCACTCTGGCACTCTGCCTCCCTTATACTTTGCATACAGTAAGCGCTTAATAAGTGCATGCTGATGCATGGGTGGACATCAATAGCTTTTTCTTACAACTGGAAACTGAGATTACAGAGCTCCAGAATGGTGCGTCTGGCTTGTATTTATCAGTCATCTACCTCCAATTCTAAAGGCTGAGGAATAAGTGAGTGTAAAGGACTTTTCAGATAGAAAGTTTTGCTCCTTTTCCTGCATTTCTGATTTTCCCCTCTCCCCCATTTTTGAGAAGTTGCATAGTTGGTGAATAGGACACTGAACTTGGAACCAAGGAGACTGCATTCAGTTCCTAGTTCCAGCAATTAATAACTGTGTGACCTTGGTTGGCAAGGCCCATAACCTCTCTGTGCCTCAGTTTCTCTATCTGTAAAATAAAGGAGTGGCATCTAAATCCCTTCCCCCCTAAATCTATAAACCTTTGAGTCTGGAACTGAATTAAGTGTTTGTTTGCTTTGTCTTGTATCATCTTCAAATCACGCCCTCATTTTCAGCCCACAGACAGCTCTCCATAAGGAAAGCACAGTTGTTACCACCTGTCAATAGAGCAGCCTTTGTTTTACTACAAGGCCAGGTGGGAAGAAAGTTTTACTTGTGCCCCCACCCACCTCCTCCACTCCCCAAGGCCTCCATCTCATCATCCCTTCCCAGGCCTCCTTCCTGTGATCCCTTCCTAAAAGCCTGCCCAGGATCTCAGCTCTGTGGTCTGATGTGCGTCGCCATCAGAGTCAGTCCAGTTCATTAAATTTTTAACGAGTTATCAATATGGGATGATTAATCCCCTACCCTGCAGTCCCTTGAATATGTTTTGCTCTTCCTCTGAAATAAATGATTGATGAACACCAATAGGGATTGCCGAATGCATGGTGTCTGCTAATGCAGGACTCCTTGATGCCAGAGGCTTCCTCCTGGAGTTTATAGCCCTGTCCAAGCCTCCTGGATAAGATCTTAAAGAGGGAAAGCAGTAAAAGTTTATGTCTCTGAGTGGGTGAAAGAGAGAGGGAAGCGGGAATCTAATGAGATCACTGCTTTGTGGGAGATGGCACTTTCATAAATCGTGGTGTGCTTCTCCCACTTAGATTGGAATGCTTAGAGAACCAGTCATTGTGGGGAGAGACCTTCGAGGTCACTCAGGCCCACCCAGTGTGGTAGTGCCCTCCATAGAGCCTGAACAGGTGACCGTCCAGCCTCTGCTGAAATACTATGTATGGGGCAACCTGTTCTGCTGTCCTAGAGTTCCATTCACTAGAAGGGTTTTGCTCATGTTGAATACCCATATGATTTACAAATCTCTATGACAGACCAATAAAAAAAGTTTTTGAGTCAAAAGACCTGGATTTAAATACTACCTCTAACACTGTCATCTTGGGTGAGTCATTTTACCTCCATAGGCCTCAGTGTCCTTAACTGTGAAATGGGGAGATTTGATTACATCACCTGAGAGGTCCCTCCCAACTCAATTGTGTGATTCTCTACTCCCCTCTGTATTACCTTGCAAGGTCCCTCCAACCCTCCTGGTCTCAGTTTCCTTCTGTGTCAAAAGAAGACTTTGGTCTCTAGACAGATTTGGTCTCTAGACCCATCACTTAATGTCTGTTAGACATTAAAGATACCCAGACCAGATGAGGAAGGGGGTCTATGGTAAATTGCCTTGGTGCCTATAGGGAAAATCACATCTTGCCTCCCAGCTCTGTTGCCATGTACCTCTGGGGTCCTGTCCAGTCCTAGATGATGATCCTATCTTTCTGACCTAGGGCATCTCTGTGAGCCTCAGTGTGCCCATCTGTAAAATGGGAGGATTAGACTATATGGTCTCTGATCTGTTCTGGCCCTCCGTCTTTCATCCTGTCTTTATTTCTTATTGGAACTGCAGTATTAAAATCCCTCCCTCTAGTCTGCTCATTCTTTGCTCCCCCACCCCACTCCAAGAATCATAAGATCATAGACTGAGAGGGGGAAAGTGATTAGAGAGGTGATCCGTCCCATCCCTTTGTTCTCTAGAAGGTCAACTCCTTGAAACGGAGGGAATGGACCACCTTGCTCCTAACAAGTGCAGGGCACCCATGAATCAAAATGTTTCCTTTTAATTATTTCCTGTACCACCTCTTTCCCAGCAGAATTTGAACTTTGTCTAAAAGGGATTTTTTTAACTGCACCAGCCTGTTTAAATCCTACTAAGAATAAACCAAGTAGAAATGGGCTTCTGTGTTTTAAACTCCCCAAGAAGTTGTTATGGCAACCTAAAGTTCTCTACAATGGAGAAAGTGTCAGTGATAATGAGAGGATGAACTTGTGACTTCCAGGGCTCTATACACTACTGATTTGCAATTAACTTTTTTTCCTTGAGAGAAGTAGCTTTTATCTCAAAATTGACATCTTGGTTAAGAATTGGGAGATGGGACCAGTGCACCCATAGCTTTGGGGATTCAAACTGCAAAGCAAGGAGGGGGAGTGTAGCTTGGTACAGTGGAGAAAGAACCAACTCAAGTCAGACTTGCCCAAATTTGACTCGGTATGTCCTTGGATAAATCACTTAACTGCTCTGACTGACTAGTCTTTGAAGTCCTTCTCAGATCTGTGAATTAGCAAGAGTATCCCCAGAAAATCTGATAGACGCTTTCTTTTTCTCGTGTAGAATTTTAAAGTTACATTGTTCGCAATCCAAATCACAAATTCACTTAAAAGAAGAAAAAGCCTTGAACTTCAATTAAATTGAGCAGTCATTTACTAAAGGACTCACCATGTAGAATGCCCTGTGCATTGAGGAAATAGAAGTACAAAGAAATCATGCTCCTGGCCAATCAGTCATTCTGTGAGCATTTGTTAATTGCCTGTTTTGTGCTAGGTAACTGGTGGGGATGGTTGTGGTGGTGACAGTGGTGTCGCTGCTACTGCTGTTGTTGGGGTTGCTGTTGGTCATTCTTGTTTTTTTAAAAAGGACCAGTGACATCACGAGATGATGTCTTGACTCCAAGTGAATTGGATTTAAGTGAGGGAGAGTTACAAAAAGTCATCAGCCTCACTCTCTTTGCAGAGTAGTACTTGTGATAAGCACCAGGGTTAGAAAGACAGAAGTGAGCTAGTCTCTCCCCTCAAGAGGCTTACATTCTAATGAGAGAGACAACACGCACAGATAGAAGTAAATATAGACCAAATGAACGCAAGATGGTTTGGGAGGGAGAGCAAAATCATCCATTGGGGGATCAGGAAAAGCTTCATGTAGCAGAGGCTGAGTCTTGAAAGAAATGGAGGAGTCCAAAAGGCAGAGGTGAGGAGAGAGGGCATGGTCTGTAAAATATCCTATCATCTTAGTCTGATATAAAGTATTTTCATCCTTGAGTGTTTAGGTGACGGTTTTGATAAACTATAATATTGCAACCCTGCTCCATTTGACATTAAAGATACCTAACCCCAGAGAGGAAGGGGCTCTTTAGTAAATTGTTTTGGTACCTAAAGGGAAAAATCACATATTGCAATCTGGTTCTATTAGTCTTTGGAAACACCGATACCAAAATCAGAGGGAATTTTGGTAGCTTCTAGTCTTGTGTTATAGAAGCAAAATTCCTAGGGGGAAAAATTCTGTAGCCTAAAAGGGGCACCAGTGAGATAGGGGGTGTATCATATTTTATAAAGGCACCTTGGAATTCAAAGAATTGACACAGAGTCTTCCAAGTCCTGCAATTACCGAATAAGCAAAGATTTTTTTTTAATCTTCCATGTTAAATCTTTCCTTGCCAAAATGCCAATACCTTTGGGCATTTTTTGATGAGATGGCATATCTAATTTTACTTTCTAACTGGAATAAATAAGAACTGATGTATATTACAGGACTTCATGGAGCTTAGAGAAATGATCCTTTTTCTCATGTAGAATTTTAAAGTTACATTGTTCACCTGAGAAGGTTTAGGAGTTGCCCATTTTGGTGGGTGTCCATGAAATGGAATAGGTGCTTCTTTACCCATACCTCACCTTAACTGGAAAGTGTGAGGATCCAGCTTTCTCCGAGAGATATTGCAAGAACCAATCATATTAAAATCGGCCCTCAGGAAGCAAAGACTATCACTTTGAAAATGAATTACTTGGGTAGGAGTGGAATCAGGAAAGAATTTTATGAAGGGATTTCTGGCCCTTTCTCCCCTGGACTAGTCATTGAGCACTTGGCACAGTGCTCCACACCTGGGCACAAACTCCAAAGCTTGGGACACCGTGCCAAGGAGACCAAGCTACCAGGCTCCAGAGCCAAAGGTGAGGCTTGGGAAATAGTGGTCTTTTATAGCTTCCAGTGGCCTTCTCTCTCCTTGGGAAGAAGGCTCAGCTCTCAGTGCTTGAGGAGGGAGAAATCATTAGAAGGGGCTTTGGAAGCATCTAGCAAGGGTCAGCAGGACCAGGTTGTTTTCAAGTCAGAATAAATAAGTAATGGGAACAAGAGCTAGGGTCAGTCAGGAAAATTAGAATCTGCTTGGGGAGGGAAAAAATATGTTCTGGAAAAGATAAACAGTCACTCGTGGTTTCACTCTTGCAACATTTGTTACACGGCCATGGTATTGATCTTTTATCACCCAATTTCCACTGGGAGTCGTGATATATGGCCGAGTAGGGAAGCTCTAATTCAGGTCAGTGAATCACTGAAAGCCAAGGAAAAAAACTTGGGGTGAGGAGGATGCCTTTAGGCTGGGGTCCAGAGTTTGCAAGTCTGAGGAGGGAAAATTGGACGGCTGGGGAGTGGAAGGAGGAGGCATTGTCCTCTGTACAAATCCAACGAGATGGTTTTTTTCTGCACCAAAGGGAAACATGTATCCATGCAGGGGACTGTTACAGGTTTATGAGGAGAGTGATTAAAAATGTATCAGAGAGCCTTGTAAAGCTTATGGTTCAAGTTAACTGTATGAAGCAAACAGCCTCTAAGTGCCTCCTGGGAATGTGACAGATAGTCTGTGGGTGTTACTGCAACATGCGACTCGTGATTGTTCTGACCATCCCAAACTAATCGCCATCTGTGTGGATGAGTCCCTGGGGAGCTTCTGGTTGTTGGACAATCATGGTAGTTAGCATTTTTAATCAGCTTCTGCGCGCATAGATAGAAACCGTATGCTCCAGCCTGGAATTTTCCTACTCGCGTAGAATTCCTTATGATGGGACCAGTCGGGCAGACATTGGGCTTGCGTGTGTGTGTGTGTGTGTGTGTGTGTGTGTGTGCGTGCGCGCGCGCGCGCGTGTGCATGGGTGTGTGTGTATACACTCATCTCTAAAGGTTGCATTTTGTCTTTGCAAAGGATGCCCCTTCTGCTTTCATCCCTGTTCTTTATCTCCCATCCCAGCTTGAAAGCATGATGCAATTACCTTTTATTTCTTTTATTTAATCAGTCAATAAACAAGCATCTATTAAGGGCATATTAAATGCCACACACTGTGTTAAGTGTTGAGGATTTTTTTAAAAGGCAAAAAGGCCCTGTCCTCAAGGAGTTTACATTCTAATGAAAAAAAACTTGCACCTAAGTAGGATTGTGTACGTCTATGTGTGTGTATGGGGGGTGTATGTATGTATATGTGTGTATTTATGTATATGCCTACATGTATGTTTCTGCATCTCTCCCACAGCTGGTTTATAAGCTCCTAGAAAACAGGAATTATTTTCCCTTCTTTTAACCCCACCCCCCATGCCTAAAACAGTGCCAGGAATATAATATTAGATTTTTATGAATTACCAATCACGTGCCAGGCCCTGTACTAAGCTTTGGAGATACAAAGACCAAAAGTGAAACAGTCTGCCCTCTATGAGACCTAACATGTGATACACATGTCTATGTATATACAAAATGAATGCAGGTTTGTTTTGAGAGGGAGGACACTAGCAGCTAGAAAGGCTTCATAGAGATGGTGGTACTTGTGCTTAGCCTTGAAGGAAACCAAAGATCCTAAGAGGCAGAGGCAAGGGGAGAACATTCAAGGCATGAGGGACAGCCAGTGCAAAAGTGTGGAGATGAGAAATGTATGAAGCAGTGAGTAGGCTATATGAATGAATCACGAGTGAGTGAAGCAAATAATGAGTACTAAAACTCTAAAAGAAAGGAGAGACCAGGTTTTGGAGAGATTTAAATGTGCAGCAGAGGAGTTTATTTTCAATCCTAGAGGTACTAGGGAGTCACTGATGTTTGAGTGAAAAAAGTAACACGGTCATAACTGCATTTAATGAAAATCATTACTGGCTTAATTGACTGATTGACCGTAAGATGTGGTTAGTGGTTTCTATTGCTGAGATGGCTTCCTCTAATTAGTTCCATGGTCTCCTTACCAGTGGACCCCAGAGTTTGGCAAAGTGTGGCACATAGTAGGTGCTTAAATGCTTGTTGACTGTGGAGTAACTTTCTCTGTTCCTTTCTTTTCTAGTCCTAGTACACTTAAGTCGCAATCATGAGTGTCAACCATCAAGCAACAATATACCAGACATGGTGCTAGGGCCTTACAGTACAAATAAAAAAGATGTTTCACCCATACATAAGGTTAAAATAGCAGACCTAAGGAAGTATCTCAGTGACCCACTGATGACACGATTCAATGGAACATTGGAGATACTCAGGTACTCACATGGCACTGTGATATGCAGTTGGTAGGAAATCAGTCTTGACCCATCTATGCCTACCCATCCTATAGGACTCTGGGCTGTGCTCTCCCCTAAACGATATAGGCTCTAGAGCCCTTCTTCCCTCTCTCCCTGCATCTTGAAGGGGCCAGTGGAGGTCTCTTCCTATTCACCTGGTATCCTTTGTTTTCACTACACCATTAGCCCATCATCTCTCTCTGCCATTCACTACCTTGCTATTGTCTTTCATTCTTCTTTTTCTTCAGTTTCTCATTGGTTATGTGGTGTCATCCACTTGTGTCTGCCATGCTGTTCTCCATGGTCCTCCATGTGATACTTTATTTTTAAGCTCTTTGGAGACCGTGGTATACCTGTCTCACAACAGTCTTCAGTCACTGGGGATCCAAACAGAAATGAAACTATCCCTGCCTGTCCTCAAGGAGCTTATATTCTGCTGGACTTATTTGGTTCATGGATTCATTCATTTAACATTCATTGAATACTTACTGTACTGTGCTTAATTGTGTGGTCACCCCTAATCTAGGTACTGGGGAATAAGAGAAGAAAAGAAAAAATGGGTTTCCTGCCCTTAAGAAGCTTACACTATAGTTCAGGGAAATAGGATATATATGCGTGTGAGACAAATGAACTAGAGTGAAAAAGTACCTTAGACTGAACCCCAGAACTGAAAACATCCATCATCTGAGGCCAAACTCAAAGCAATTAATAGAAAATTTCTGCTTCCTAAGTTCTTGGTCATAGAGCCCTTTATGGAAATTTTCCAGGACAGCATTGGCACTACTAGGTAAAAATTAACACATGTATGTGCGTGTATATATGTATACACATGTGTTGGTTTAACATATAGAATGTGGCTGTATGTGCGCATGTATATATATGTTAGGTGTATGCTATATAAAAATAGAGTCATGGTTTCATATGACATTTTTCTGCATGAAAATGTTCATAGTTGTTCATTATTTCAGTTCAGAATTTTTTTAAAGAACTCTTTACCTTGCAAGAATCTTGATTATTCCCTTTTATATCAATCACAAACTTTGTATTGTGAGGGAGAAAGTAGTTGATCATTCGTCAGGAGCATCTGAATCCTGAATGCCTAGGACATCTCTTAATCTCTTGTCATGCTTATTGGGACTTCTATAGGTAAGAGGCCTTTCCATCTCTAAAGCTATGATCTTATGGTTTTGGTTGAAAGGCAGAGGTGCCTGTGGGTACCCAGCACCTAATTTCTCCTTTCTTCCTATTGCTGGTGGTTGAAGGACCCATTGCCAATCAGCTCCTTTGCTTCCTGGCCTACACTTGGAAAGAAAGCATATGAAAGCCTTTTAATGTTTTCCAGCCAGCCTCTGATTATTTAACCCCGTGACATGCCTCTGAGTGGCCTCAGGATTTAGTCTCTCTGCTCTGTTCATATCCTCTCCATTTCTGGTGGCCCACTTACAGCCACCTCTTTCTCTCTCCCCTTGTCATCTGCTTACTGCACAAGTCTGCCAGTCAAGAGTCCAGGCTTTGCTGTAGCCAGCACTGTTGAGATGCTGAGAGCTGACACTCCCTTAGGACCTTGTTGGAAGGAGCCCACTCTTTGTCCTTGAGCATCAAATGGAACTCAGAGTAGGTACCGTGAAAAAGTCAGGAAGTTGGAGGAGGAATCTTTGGTGGGTCTACATCCCATGGAGGCCCCTGCTGTCTGACTTGGAGCTCAAATCCATACAGAAGCCAGCTCGGGGCCAGAGAGTATTAACCTCTGGATTTTGCTGAGGCTAGCCTCAGATGACCACGCCTTTGCTTGTCTCCCACCCAACATTACCTTGAACATGTTCCATGTGTACCTATGTATCTATATTTAGTCTCCCCCATCAGACTGCAAGCTTTTTGAAGGCAGGGACTCTTTCTTTCTTTCTTTCTTTCTTTCTTTCTTTCTTTCTTTCTTTCTTTCTTTCTTTCTTTCTTTCTTTCTTTCTTCTTCCTTCCTTCCTTCCTTCCTTCCTTCCCTCCCTCCCTCCCTCCCTCCTTCCTTCCTTCCTTCCTTGCTTCCTTCCTTCCTTTCTTCCTTTTTTCCCTTCTTCCTTTTTTCCTTTCTTTTGTTCTTTTATTTCTTTTGGTCTTTCTATCCTTAGAGCCTAACACTGCAGCCAGCAAGTAATAGGAGCTTGATAAACTCTTTGTTGATCCATGGATTCCTGATTTTTGAGGTACCTTCTCTTACTCTTCATTAAGCATCAGGCACTGTGCTAGACTCTGAAAATACAAAGACAGATTTTTAGACATTTTCTTCCTGCAAGAAGCATTCTTTCCACTGAAGGAAAACACTGATAAATATAAAAGGAATACACAGTGTTTGAGGTTTTGTCGTTTAGTCAGTCAGACGTGTCCAACTCTTCATAACCCCATTTTGCATTTTCTTGGCAAAGATACTGGAGTAGTTGGCCATTTTCTTCTCCAGCTAATTTTACACATGAGGGAACCAAGCTAAACAAGGTGAAGTGACTAACTCAGGGTCACGCAGCTAGGACATATCAGAGACCAGATCTGAACTCAGGTCTTCTTGACTCCAGGGCTGGCATTCTATCTCCTAACCACCTACTAGGGAAATATTAACAAAGCTATTGTGGTAGACAAGGAACAAAGAGGATAGAAGGCAGGTTAGAATAGTCCTTTTGTAGAAGGCATCACTTGAGTAGAAACCTGAAGAAAGCCTGGTTCCCAAAATGTAGAAGTGAGAAAAGAGGGCATTACAGGCATGAGGCACAGCCTTTGCAAAGGTTCGAAGATGGTAGATTAAATTATTATGGGAACATCAAATATGTCCATTTGCCTGGAAAGAAGATTCTCTTTGAAGGGTTAGTGCAAACAACACAAATCCTTAAAGTGGCTGTGGTATTTGGATTCACATTATATGTTTCCATTGGGCTGGAACCAATTATCACATTTTACAAATAATCACTTCGAATAATGGGAATTCAAATACATGCAACCACTTCACAGGATTCATTATTTGCACTAATTGAGACCTAGAAATCAGCCTGAGAAGACAGGTTGAAGCCAGATGTTGAGGAGCTTTCAATACCAAACAGAGGAACTTTTATTTCCTCATTGATAATAGAGCGAAATTGAAGATTCCTAAGCTCCAAAGCTTCTAAAACATAATACTACCTTACTCTGGGAAACACGTAGAGAACGTGGCACTGTCCTCCCACCCCTTATCATGGCACATTTTCTTTTTCCTTAGTGTTAGAAGAGGAAGACCTTTGCTCCATTCTGCTCCATCCACACAGCATGGTACTGCCATGGAAATGGAGCTTTGGTATTGAATGGAGTAGAACTTAATTTGTGTTTACAGGGCCTGATAACCCAACAAAATGATTTTTTTTCTGAAGCACCCTAAGAAGGGGCCCATTGGAGAACAGTGTCCACATTTCTCTTGCTTCTAAGAAGAAATTCTTCCCAATCCTGGATAAATGCCTCTTGGTCAGTGGAATGAACTTGTGGACCCAAATCTCCTTGTTTGAACGTATGCATGCCCAGGGATTTCCTTTTTTCCCTTCCCTAGAAGGGATAGAGCCCACAGGGACAGATGGCAAAAAGATTTGACCCAGCCATGATTTCATGCCTTCTCTGGTTGGTCACTCAAAAATGACATTGTCAGGCACTTTAAGAACAAGAGGCAGTGGTTAGAAAATAGAACATAGAGTAATAGTGGGTGGTACAGTGGGAAATTGTCCCAAATTTTTAGAGGCAGAGAACCTGGCTTTGGAACATGGCTCTACAACTTACTGCATTTGTAGCCTTTGACAAGTCACTTTCCCATGCTGGAACTCAGTTTCCCCATCTGTAAAAGGGTGCGGTTGGGCTAGACAGCCTCTGAAGTCTTTCTCAACTCAAGATGGATGGTTTTGTGTTTTTTTAACATCTTGAATGTGGCTTGCGTATAACAGGGGGATCTGTAAATGAGTTTCCCTTTCTTAGGATGAAATCGAATTGATGGTTTCCATATATAGCAGTGTCGTCCAAGTTACCAAGTGGAATTATATTATACTCTCGGGTTTTGTTTCACATGAAAGGTACTGAGATGCTAAAAGACTGATCTTCCCTCAGAGGCATTGGAAGAGTTGAGAATTTCTTGCCTTAAATGACTGCCATTTAGTGCCTTGGGACGTAGTGAAACTCTGGAAAAATAATACAGACTAAGACACAGGTTATACCAGCTTACATGACAGTCTGAGATCCCATAGAAGGGATCTTAGAGGATCTAGAAGATCCCAGATCTGAAGTTAGAAAAGCCCTCAGAAACAATGTTATCTAACCTCCCCAATTTACAGAAGAAGAAACTGAAACACAAAGAGGCAAAGTCACATGCCCAAGATCAGAGGGTTTAGAATCAGGGTTTCCAAGGTGAGAAGCTTCTGGTGCCGTAACTGCCAGCACTGCTCTCTCTCCATTTTGGCCCTAATCACCCATCTTCCCAAAAGTCTTTCTGTTTTGGTTAAAATGAATGCAACTAGAGGTGTTTCACATCCAGCCTGAACGGGGAGAAGCAGACCTCCATTTTTCTGGGTTGATTTACGATATCTATGCAAACCCTATTCAAGTTAAACCAGGCTTTTCGGGGAAATGAGGACTTTCCACCCCACGCCTCTCCATTTTCCTTAAAGATCCCAGTGATGGATGCAAACTGGAGTAATCGGGATTGTTACTAATGCAGCAGATTTGGGTTGGCAGATATCATACTTAGCCCTTAAAAAATAGCCCATAAATCATCTAGTCTTGGTGGGAAAGGTATAATGGGACCCTGTCCTGTAAGCACAAATCAAATGATGCCCTACTGAGAGTCATTATCTCTCCTTCAGTGAAACCTCAAGGTTAACTATAAGGAGAAATTAATGCAGGGAGGAACCAGGGGAAAGGGAGCTGGGACTGGGCAAAGAGGTGAGGGAGAATGTAAATATTTCAATATGTTGATAAACCTAATCTGCATGATAAGATAAGGCTTCTGGACCTTCTGGGCTGGCAGGCTGGGGAGTGTACCTACACAGACATTACACATGGCTTTTGTTCTCCCCAACAAGTAAAACCTTTGATGCTTAGAACAGTAATGGCTTATGAGCATTTAATAGCAGAGGGGGGAGGATTTTAAATCACTCCAGCCCGGCCTGAGATGATAAGCTTATTAGCTATCATAGAACATCTGACTCCCGGGTCAATCTTACCTTTCATGTGGTTGCCCACTTCTTCATCGTACCCTGCTCTGTGTGGTTCAAACAAATGATCCAGCCTTCCAAGTTGGCTGCCTCTCTTTTTTGGGTTCCCTGATCCTTGCCCAGAACATAGGAATTTTCCTATCACATTTATTCATGGAACTGTGGTGGAGGCAGCTAGGTGGCCCAGAGGGGTAGTAAGACCTAGATTCGAATCCTCTCTCAGACAGTCCCTAGCGAGGTGATCCTGAGAAAGTCTAACCTCTCCCAATCTCAATTTCCTCATCTGTAAAATGGGGTGATGATAGTTCTGCCTCCCGAGGTTGTTGTGAGGATCCAGTAAATTAACACACAGAAAGTACTTTGCAAACCTTAAAGGGTTACATGTGTGCTAGCTTTGTGATGTGATAGAAACTGTACTGGATCGGGGGCAGGGCGAATTCCAATCCTGGCCTTATGTAGCCGTGCTCACATCACGCATCCTTGAGACCGCTGTTCTGTTGATTTGTGCATCGATTTTATCACCTGTTCTTTGAGGAGCGGAACCCCAGTGGACTAATTTTTGTGTTTCACTGGGCACCACGCATTTCAAAGAGTACGTTCTTCATTCAGCATTACATTTTTAGTTGATAGAATGTAAGTTCCCTGAGGGCAGGCACTGTATCATTCTTGTTTTTATGTACGCAGCACCGACTAGCACAGCTACTGGCCTGTAGTGAAGCGATGAAGATGCTTGTTGATTGATTGATTCTAAGGTACATGGATGTTTAAAGGAAGGAAGGAAGGGAGGGAGGGAAAGAAGAGGGGGGAGAAGGAAGGGAGAGAGAGAGAAAGAGAGAGATGACAGACATGGCTGCAGTGATTGAACAGTGAAGGTTTGAGAGCATACGTTATGCTAAAGCCATAGAACAGTAGAATGAGGGCCATGGCCCATCTAACCCCATATTCTTTACTCTGACAGGGATATGGTGGGGTGCTTTGTGGATGATTTTTCCCTCTGCTTTTCTTTCCCTTTGCATTATTGTAAAGTCATGGTGTATCCTGTTTCCCTACTTCTTGTTATGTTCTTTTGCTTCTCTGCTTTCTTCTTACTCATCATTTCCTACGGTGTAGTAGTGCCCTATTATCTTTCCATCCCACCATTCCTTTGGCTGTGCCTCGGCTAGGAGACATGAAGGGATATCTCTGTACGTCCTGTCTCAGAAGCATTAGCTATGACACTCTTTTCAGATCTCTTTCAGTGTCGGCAGAGTCTTAGAGCACCATCCCATTCCATTCCATTCAATAAGCATTTGTCAAACTAACGTTCTGTGGCTGGCACTGTACTATGTGCTGGGGACACAAAATTTTAAAAAATGATAGTAGGCCCTATTCTCGGGAGGCTTCCATTCTACATTCACAGTGGAGCGACCAGGAGCCACTGGATTTGAAAGGAAAACTCGTCGAGTCAAGCCCACAGTGCCATCACTGATTGACCCCATGACCTGGTAGAGTTGAATTCATCTCCCTGGTAGCCAGTTTCATCATCTGTAAAATAGGAAGGTTAAACTAGATGATATCTGAGAGAACTTCCATCTCTAGATCTAGGTTCTCTGGTGCCTCAAAATACTGACTTAGATGTCTAGTATCTGTGCAACCCTGGGCAACTCACTTATCCTCCTGGGGCCTCAGCTGCCTCTGATGTAAAATGATAAGACCAGACTCGATATCCACTCTTGTCCCTATGGTCTGTAGAATTGGAAGGAGGAAAGTGGGGAATAATTCCCATACTTCTCAGCTCCCAAGGTAGTCGTGAAGAAAATGGCTTTGTAAACCTACAGAGCACTTTGGAAATATAAGACAAAGTGGCCATAGCAGGCATGCTGGTCTTGGCATCTGAGGTCCTGGGTTCAAGTCCCAGCACTGTTCTCAATATCTGTATGACCTAAGACAACTCACTTAACCTCTGTGGCCTCAGTTTCCTTATTTGTAAAGTGAAGAGATTGGACAAGATGTTTCTATGATTCCTTCTAGTTCTAGATCTGTGATCCCGGGGTGACTTCTAGATCTTAGTTATGTAAGGGAGCAGAAGACTTGAATCTCTTTGATTTCTCCTTGGACTTCTGGTTCTTCCTTTTGGGGTTGCCATTTTCCTTGGGAGAACAGTCTTACCCCAAAGAAGGCAATCTGGAACCCCCTGTCACCCAGTTTGGAAGGCATCCTTTCCTTGGTGGATCCTACTCATGCTCTTCTGGAGAGCCTAGTTGTAAGCTGTTGTTGAGAAAACCAGTTGGAATCAGGGTGCCAGCAAGCCTGGGGCAAACCATTCCTGCACAGAGCACGCCCTCAGACAAGTTGCACTGTCCACTGCCAATGGAACACTCAACTTGTTTCCAAACTAAACAGTTTCCAGTGAGTATTTAATGACTTCTCTCTCTTTTTCTTTTTTTCATTTGAAATAGATTGCAAACAAGCCATTTCCTACTCCCATTTCAAACAGATTTTGGTCCAATTATTTTCCTTTTTATTTTTTTTACCATAAAGTCAAATGGTCGATTCTGCCCATCCCTAACTGAGCTGATACACAATTTCTTTTGATTATGCCTGTACACCACCAAACATCAGGCCCCAGAGACAGAATGTAGAGCAGTGGGAGGGGGCGGCAATTTTTACAGCTGTGCCTGGACTTGTCGGCTATCATTCTGGTGCCCGCCGTGCATGAATAAAACACCCCAGACAAAATGAGTACTGTCTGCCTGTCCTGCAGGGGGTTGGCATGGGGATGGAGAGATTCTCTTCACATCTATGTAGGGCATTCACTCAGCCACCAATGCCGTCTGACCACCCACCAAGTCTCCCTCCCTCCTTCCCCACTATTCTTTAATTATTAGTTTTCCATGTTGTGGATGTTTTGATTTAAAAAAAATTTGGTTCCTAATCTCGTATTTTTCTTGGTTTTATTGGGCCCTGGCAAAGAACAGTCTTGGAGGAAGAGAAACCCTCAGATCCTTCCTTCTACCTAATCTTTTACCTGTGCTAGAAAAAAACATTAGAGTTTGTGTCATGGGATTCCAACTTCAAATACTCCCTGTATGAGTCAAAAACAATCTTCTTGGAAATTTCCTTATTTATAAGAACTAAGTGTGTATATATACTATACTAGGCACCGAGGATACAAACTCAAAAGTAAAATTGCCTCCGCCCTCTGGAGAGTTACATTCTTTAAAAGAAGATGATTGTATTAGAAGACCTCTTTGGCCCCTTTCAGACTGAAGACCATGACAAGCTGGTTTCAAAATAAAACATCGTACTGTCCTCCCTTGGTTTTCTTGGCATCTGGGCACAAGTCTGTGCTACCGTTGGGGGTGGGGTAGATTTTAAAATTTTTTATTTTCTCTCCTCTTTGGGAAAGAAAAGAAGACAAAAACAAAACATTAACAAAGCCCCTTATGCCAAATATGCAGTCAAGCCAAATGAATTCTTCCATTGGCCACATCCAACAGTGGATGTCTCATTGTGCACCAAGTCCGTCGCCTCTCTGTCAAGGAGGGGCACTGTGCTTCAGCAGTGGTCTCTTGGTTCTTGAGTCTTTAAAAGTTTTATTATTATTATTAAAATTATTCTCCTGATTCTGCTCATTTCACTATCCTCCTGTAAGTCTTTCCAGGCTTCTCCGAATCCATCCCTTACATCATTTCTTAGGGCACAAAAGTATTCCATTATATTTATATGCCATAACTTGATTAGCCAATCCCCAGTGAATGGGTATGTGCGCGCACGCACACGCACACACAGTCCTTCTCCCAACAATGTCAAGAATCATTGAGTCCCAACAGAAATAGAAAGCCAACCCAAGGAGCCACAGAAATGTCTTCCTCCCCCTTCCCACCATCCCCTCCATCCTTGAAGAGGCCTGTTTGCATCTGTCCATATGTCTCTGGGCCAGGAACAGTCAAAGCCTGCTGTCTTTGGGCTAAAGACCATGACTTGTATTATCATTCGGGGCCTCTTCTTCCCCTTTGATGGGAGCCTCTGCTGTCAGCTTGGACTGCCCTGCACATCTTCTTCACAAGTCACAGCCACAGGTCCCCAGCCCAAGCTGAACGAGACTCCTGTTTTGCCTTGGGTCCTTCCAAGGAACGGTCATGGCAGTGACCCCATTTTGCCCCTTAGCAGCACTGTGAGGTAAGTGCCACAGATATTTCCATCCCCTTTTGACAGGGAAAGGATCTGAGGCCCAGAGAATCGAGGTGATTCATCCAAGGTTTCAACTAGCAGCTGTTCAGGGGCAAAACCGGCCCTGGACAGGAGGCGCAGAACGAGGCCTATATTTGCAGACGCGGCCAAAGTTGGTTCTACTTTGCTTGACTGTACTCGCTGGATACAAGGGAGGGTTTTATTTAAGGTTGGGGGGTGGGGGGAGGTGGTAGTGAAGAGACAGGGAAGGGAGAAGCAGCCCACGGAGATGTTTCCTAGGGCTTCTCATTCAGGGTCATACAGTGGAAAGGACGCTCCTTTTGGCCCTGGGTGAGAATCCTGTCTCTGTTCATGCATTCCCTGTGTGAGCTGGCTAACCCCCACCCCAGGTCTGTTTCCTCCTCATAAAAGGAGGGGATATAAATATTGAGGGCAAGGAGAAGGAAGGAACAAATGAATGCAGAGCAAAACCAAAATAAAAGAGGTTTTTTTAAAAAAATAAAATAAAATGAGGGTTGGATTCTATGGCCTCTGGGGTCTCTTTCAGCTCTAGAGCAATGAGCCTCTGAGACCGTCATTTAACCTCTGGTGGTCTCAGTTTCCTTATCTGGAAAGTGAAGGAAATGGACGAAGTGGCCTCTGAAGACCCCCCATTTCTAAATGCGTGATCATACGTACATATGTGTATATATTTCTGCGTATGTGTAGCATATCTATGTGTAGTATGTCTGTATATAATATCATGTATCTGTATAGTATAGTATGTCTATGTATCGCATAGCCAGATGTATGTACATAGCATATGTATGTTGTCTGCATGTAACATGCAGTCTGTACACGTGCCTCTGTACACACAAATATAGACATGTATACATGCATGTGTATATATTTGCATGTATGTATTTTGTAGTTCAGTCATTTCAGCCACGTCCGACTCTGTGGCCCCATCTGGGGTTTTCTTGGCAGAGATACTGGAGTGGTTTGCCATTTCCTTCTGCAGCTCATTCCATGGATGAGGGAACTGAGGCAATCAGGGTTAAGTGACTTGCCCAGTGTCACACAGCTAGTAAGTGTGTGAGATCAGGTTTGAACTGAGATCCTCCTGATTCCAGGCCCAGCATTCTATCCAGTGTGCCACCTAACTGCCCTACATGTGTACACACATGTATCTACATGTGTGTTCGTGTATACTATACAGGACATGCATGTGTATGTGTGTGCATACATAGATGTGTATATAGACACAGTTTATATTATATTTGTGCATCTATTTATGTGTCTATACGTGTATGTGTGCATACATGCCTGTATACTATATGTGCTTCTATTCACACATGTGTGTATCATCACCTCCCTGCTATCAGGATCCTCCTTGAGAACAAAGGACAGATGATGACATGTATGTGTCTATGTTTATATTATATACACTCACATATTTTTAAAGAGCATCAATGAAACATTTAACTTTTGAAAAATCAACCACCTAAGGCAGGCTCTCAGCCCAGTGCCCCTCCACCCTTAGCCCGCAGCCACCCCAGCGTTCTCAGCCTCTGTGGCTGGGGACAGAGTGGAAAATATTCTCCCACCCCCCGCCCCGAGCCTGACTTGGCCCACAGAGTGGCCAGCAAGGGTTTTCTTCAGCCTGAGCTGGAGGAAAGGAGTCCAAATGGCATTGGGAGCCTGGCTCCTGCCTGCCTCTGGCTCCCTGTGTGGTCTGGGAGAGGGCATTAGCTTTCTTCAGAGAGCCTCCACGGCCAGATCTGTCCACCAGGAGTGGTGGGGCCAACTCCACTAGGCCTCACCTCTTCTCAAAAGGATGTTGGGAGGATGTCCGAAAGAATAGACGGGGAAGGCAGCTGGTGGTCCAAATGTGGGGCACACCTGCATTCTGGTTGGGCTGCTGGGGTGCCTGGGTTCTTCCCCTGCCTGTCTCCCTCCCTCAGCAAGACCTCAGGCAAGCTCTGCCAAGCCTTTCCCCCCAACTGTCTTGTGGAAATGAACTCATTATTTACCAACCTTAGCAGAATATGGAACTTAATGTAGAGATGCATCAAAAAGCCTTTTAGACCGAGATGGGGCAGGAATGATGTGCAGATTTAAAAAGGAAAAAAAAGTTTGAACTATCAAGATTCTCGATGGAATGCTTCAGAACTGACAGACTTAAATTTCATCTTCCAGTGCCTTTGTGTTTTATTAGTCAATCAACAAATGAAGGTTCCAGTCCACCAAACACTCATTTGTTTCCTCATATGGCTAAGGCATTGTGTGGTTGCTGAAGCTGCAAAGACAAAAATGAAGCATCTCTGCCTATTGCATCCCTCCCTAATCCCTCCCCATTAATGAGCCTTACATTCTGCTTGGGAAGTAAGAGAAATTTAACATATACACAGATAAAAAGGGAGGAAGCATTTTATGGAGAAAGTTGTGCTGCTTTGGGACTCAGAGGACCTGACTTAAGGTCACTTGACCTTAAGTAAGTCATTCACCTTCCCTAGGGCTTAGGTCTCTGAAACGAAGGGATTCTCTCTTATGACCTCTGAGATCGTTTTAAGCTCACAATCCATGATCTACTGTCCAAAGTCACTCAGTCTTTCTGAGCCTCAGTCTCTTCACCTGTAAAAATGATGAACTTGGACTAGTTGGCCTCTGAAGTCCCATCCAACCCCAGATCTGTGACCCTGAGCCACCAGATGTTGTGGAGTGACTGCTGTGTGCTCAGCTCTATGCCAGAAGAAGGTTCCCTGATCACTTGTACTAGACCTTTTCCTCCTGAAGGATGGTTTGTTCCATCCTGGTTGACTTATTTATCCTTCACGTGGTAATTAAAAATAGATCACGGGTTAGAGCAGAAGAACATGTTTCCAGCACAGGTAGGGGAGTGGTCCATGCTGGAGCCTTTCCCTACTGTCCCATCTCTAGATTTATTTATTATTTAGCTAGGTTATTTATTAGATTATTTCTAAGGAAATATCCCCTGCTCTCAGAAATCCATGCAGTCTAAAGGTCCCAGGATGACAGAATCCATAGAGGCCATCTGGTCCAACTCATAGCTCAGAAAGAATCCACACCATCATTCATTCATCCCCTGCCTGAAGATCTCCAAGAAGGGGGCTACACACAGAGCTCAAGGTGAGCCCTCCCGCTGTTGGACACCAAGGGCCACCCGAATGCAGCAAGAGCCAGCCAAAGCAATACCCACACCCCTTTGAAATCTTTGATGACTCTGAACTTGAGGCTGCAGAATTAACATGCATTCGATGGTTGTTGGGAGAGCAGGGGAGGGGAGTAGTGTGGCGTAGTCTTATGTCAGGGGAAAGAGAGCATGTACATCCTTTGGACTGAAGCAGAATCTCTAAAAGACTCCAAATGAGGTTTGGGTCTTAGACAAGATTTGGCGTGATTTGCTAATTACCCAGGTTACTATTAACTGATTAGCACAGGAATCCTGAGTGCCTGTTGCTTTCTCCTATCTTCCGGTTGCCATGAAGCTTGACATCTGTCACCTGTTCACTCGGAGGCATTTTTAATTAACCCAAATTACGCATGCCTCTTTTTTTTTTTTTGCTCCTGGATTTGGTTCCTGGGTTTTCTTTTTAAAAATTAATAATCACCTGAAGACAATTGGCTACCAAATCATGAGACATGAGATCCCTGCAAATCCATTCGTTGCTAAGGAATAGTTGGTATGGAAAGCTAGACTGGAAAATGGTACCCAGGGCAATTGGTGGGTGTCCTTCCTCATAATAAATAATTGAAAGTTAGAATAAATATCCCAGGAACTCTCAGCACCTTTCTAGCCTAAATTAAGGTTCTTGGCTCCTTAGTAATATAGCTGAATATCTCAGGACCCAAGGAGGCTCATAGAATCACAGATCTGGAGCTGGAAGGTACCTTAGATGGCAACTAACCCACTTTATAGGTGAAGAAACTGAGGCTAAGAGAGGTTGTTTGACTAAGGGTCAAGTGACTCAGGCAAGGTCTTATAGGAAGGGGATTGCTATGATTGGGAGTCTGAAGAAATTAAAACCAGGATGTTATTTCCTTTCACCAAATTTGCCTGTTTGGATGCCTGAGGCTGAGGCTTCATTTTGATAATGTCATTTAAAGGAGAATCGTAGCCATGTTATGTTCCCTCAAGAGAATGAATGACTTCAGGGTTTGCCTGGAGGCTTTCTGGGATGGCTGGCAGTCATCTTCCTAACAGTGGTTAAGGATTGGGGAGCCTTCTGCTCTTACAGTGATTCAGGACATCCTGTTCTTCACCCCCTCCTCCTCTATGAACACATAAAATCACCAGTGAATGACATATAGTTCAACCCTACCATTTTATAGATGACAAAACTAAAAGAAGGCTAAGTGACTTCATGGAATCATGTTGTAGAGCCCAAAGGGACCTTAGAGATCATCTAGTCCAGTCTTCTCCCTTTAAACGTGAGGAAATTGAGGCACGAGGCTATCAAGTGACATGTCCAAGGTCAGGAGGGATTAAGCAGCTGAGCTAAGATTCGAGTGCAGATCTTCTGACATTAAATCCAACACTTTTTCCTCTACACCACTTTTGCAGAAACCATGAAGATGTGAGGCCAGAAATGTTGGGTTTGGGCAGGAGCCCACAGGTGTCAGGTCTTCAGCATTCTGGGGACCCACACATTTGCTTGTGGGTAGCCAGACCCTCAGTCTTGCTTTGATTGTGTGCCCTGATTTACAGAAAAGAGATGTGCACCTTGTGTGCTGTTGGGGTTCAGCAGATACTTTATAGTAAATGCAGGCATGAGGCATAAACTGCTCAACCGTATGAGGTGATTAACTTCTCCAGGCCACTAGGATACCATTTGGTAAATGGCATCGTCAAGAACTCTGAATGGGACCCTTGTGCCAGGGGATAGTTAACCTCATTCACCTTCCATGGATGAGCAGGTTATTCTGAGGAAATTGTCTGCTAAAGTTCAACCAGGCCCAATAATGATTACAGTGGTTGGCTCTTGTGTGACCTCCCAAGTTAATGATGCCCTTCTGCCTTCTCTGCACCAATTTTACAACTGCCCTCCCCCACTGGAAAGAGATGACGCCGTGTGTGGACTTTTTCGTTGACTCAATTGATTCTGGGGTCAGATAGGCACAGTCCCTTACCGCCAGGGACTCCAGGACTACTGGAATGTCCGTAAACTTTTAGCTTCAATCAGTCAATAAGCATTTATCATGCACCATCTCTATGCTGGACACTATGCTAAATGCTGGAGCCATTTCCTGCTCTCAAAGATCTTACAGTCTCTTTGGGAATTCCCTTGGATCTCTTGCTCCTTAAAGGTGTTAGAGATTTGTGCTTTAGGTAGGGGCTGGGCTATGGGATTTCTAGGTTCCCCCTTTTACCTCTTCAGGATTTATAATTTTATGAATGGAAGTCTGATTCTGTTGCTGGCGTATACCCAGAATTTGGATCTTGAGTGATATGAACACTGGCAGCCAATGATCTATAACCCAAAGGGGAAGCATCTTGCCCAACTCCTTTTATTCCAGAGGAGGAAACTGCAACTGAATGACATTGAGAAGAAAGGACAAGAACAGGGGATAGAGAGTACAACAGTTTAGTAAGAACATAAATCGTGTTAAGGTGAAAGAGGAATGTGTAACATTGAACCAAAGACAAAAAGTGCAGAAGTATAATTGACCAGACTTGGAAGCTGATTGATTATGGGCATGGGAGAGAAGGAAGAGTGAAAGGTTATTCTTAGATTATGAGGCTGAGGGATGGGAAGGACACCAATTAAGAAGTTGGGGAAAGAAACAGATTTGTGGGAGAAAGGTATTTAAAGTTTTGAACATGTTGAGTTTCAGGCACTTACCATTGGAAGAGACATATGAATGAATGGATGGATGGATGGATGGATGGATGGATGGATGGAAAAACATCAGATAATATAAGCAGGTAGTTGAAAATATATGGGACTGGACCAATAGAGAAAGATGGGTTATGGAGGTCTACACAAGTGACTCATTTGCATGGATGTGATAAAGCCAAGAGAAGGACTGAGGTCACCAAGGGAGAGAGCTAAGAAAGAAAAGAGGAGAACAAAGACAAAACGTTCGACAATATCCCTATTTCAGGAGCTGGAAAAAGAGTTATATGTCAAGCATTGTGCTAAGCATTCCAAATATTATCTCAAACACTAAAGATCGGGGCTTGGTTTATTATTTTGTTTGTTGTCTTAACTTAAGAAAATGATGGCCAAAATTCTTCCAAGGAATACTAAACTTACAAGTATGTCATATAGACATTTTTTTTCAGAAAGTCCATTGTTAAACATTTACCAGCAGCCCCCTGAACTGTTATTAATATTTTTAAGAAAGGAGATTTCATTGACATAGGGAGTCCCCATTGAGGGAATCACTCTATCATTTCAAGTCAGTAGTCCTTCTAAAATTTTACATTCCTAGAGAGTTGCCTGGAGGTTAACAAGTTAAATGAACTACCCAAGGTCACACAGACAGGATGTATCTGAGGCAAAGCTTAAACCTAGGTATTCCTGACCTTAGACCACATGCCTCTGCAGTAACAATAGCAAGCAGCAGTAGTTAAGAACAGCAATCATGGTTGGTAGCAACAACCACAGCTTAACTCAGCGTCTCCTAAGCTCATCACCAAGACCCATAGTACACATGGCTCTCCCCGAATCATAGCTGAGGAAGTAGAAGCCCTGGAGGTTGGTTACACAGCTAGTAAGTGTGAGGCAGAATTTGAACCCAGGTACTTCTGATCTCACGTCCAGCTCTTCTAACACTCTGCCCCTCAAGAAATCAGGGAAGTATTTAGATAGATACACAGATAGATAGATAGATAAATAGATAGAGATAGATACATGTGTGTATATATGTCTCTCTCTATATATATGTGTGTGTGTGTGTGTGTATAAGTATATATGTATATTCATGGATATATACATACATACATACATATATAGACAACCAAACACATACACATACTTATATGTATATGTATAAATATATATAATGTATATATATGCATGTATAAATTTTAATGTTTATGTATTATATTTTTATATATCTGTCACATTTAAATATATGACTTATATTGTAAATTTATACATATTAATTATATCTAATATATTATCTATTTATATATATGCAAATATACACATGTACACATATGTGTGTATAATGTATATGTATGCGTATATAAATTTTATTGTTTAGTATATTTTATATATTATATTTAAATGTATATTAAATATATTACATATTTATATATTAAACATATTTAAATATGTATTTATATGTGTATATATACACACATATGTTTATATACATACATATAATATTATATTTACATAAATGTGACATATATGAAATAATATAATAGTATTATATAATATGGTATATTATTAATATATTTATATAAGTAGAAGGATTTCCCTCTAAAATTTGTAATGAAAAAAATTTCTTTAAGAAAAAAATACTTGGAGACTTCAAAAGTCAAGCTTTAGTTACCTAAAAAATGCATTGACATGGGAACACTGCCTCCTTCCTTGAGGATGCTGATCAGTCAGGCATGTCTTTATTTTCTTTGCGACTTGATTATATGAAGGGGGCGCTAGTGAGTTACAATAGAAAGAGCTCTGGTTGTGCCATAAGACCTGAGTTCAAATCCTACCGCTACTACTTAAGGGTTGAGTGACCTTGGGCAAGTCCCTTCTTCTCCTTGACCCTTGGTTTTGGATATGTAAGGTGAGCAGAGTAGATTAGATGACCTCTGGGTGCCCTCTCAGCCCTAGATATATAATCCTATAAATGTCTCCATGGGTGGAGTGCATCTGGGAACTATTATTAACACAGCTAAAAATTAGTTGAAAACTATAGTTTTAAAAAAAAAATCCTAGAATGGGCCTTGATCTAATTTAAAAGCAGTTCCAGTAGAACTACGTGAGGGTGTGGGGTGGTTTTTTGATTTCTGATATTTTTTTTTTGCAAAAAAAACCCTGCTTTCAAGCATTATTAAGCTTCTTTTTTTCCACCCAGAAGTGAAGAAAGCCATCTGTGAGAACCTGTTTGCATGTTTGTTTTCTACAATAAAATGCAAAACACTTCTTTCCTGTTAGCGGATTATGCCATATGTCAGCCCCCATAACAAAATCAGCACGCTTATTAATGAACCCAGTCTGAGGCAAGGATTGAGAAAGATTTAAGGAACTGAATTTTTGCTTCAGTATTTTAGCCAGGAAAACTTTTGGTTAGATAAGGCTGTTGTGCTTGGAGAGAGGAAGCTTTGTTTTCACTTTGAAATGATTCGCTTGGCAGAGAACAGGGAGCAGGAGGAGGAGAGGAGGCTGCCTTTGGATTGGGGTTGGGGTAGGGGAGGTGGGGGGGGTTACGCACACACACACACACACACCCCAAAAAACCTGCATTTAAGGACCCTCCATTCTTCCTGATTAACCCCACAACTGATTGAGATCCACACTTTCTATGTGATTAATTTTTCATTGGATGGATATAGTTTTTGCAGACAAGCTAATTAAAGTTCTTGACAGCAGGGTTCTACTGAGTGTAGTAATGAAGTGGCAGGTCTTGGGGCTTTCTGTAGGACCACGCAATGACCTGAAGAGCAGTTTTGCTGGGCAGCCATACCGAGCCTCTGCCTGATCAGATCAGAGCTGTAGAGCTGGAAGGTACCTCAGAGGCCAATCTAGTCAGACTTTCATATTTCACAAATGAGGAAACTGAGGCCCAGAGGTGTTAAGTGACTTTTCCAGTGACCACACAAGTATGTAAGCATCCAGGCAGATTTTGTATCCTAAGAATCTAAAGCCCTCAAATTTTTTTTTTCTATTGGATCAGCCCACCTCATGCATTATAAAGGACAAGCAGCAATCAGCTCACATTGGCAAATAGAATTCTCTCTTCCTTTGTAACAAAACAGGATCTAGGCTGGAAGAGAGCTAACCCGCGGGGTTTTCTTCCTTACTTTTGTTTTAGCTTTCCTTTCTCTTCATCAGTAGACATCCAGTTCGGTTGGAAAACAAATTACAATCCATTCGATTGTAAACTCCTTGAGGGTAGGAATGTCTCTCCTTTTTGTATTTGTATCCCCTGTGCTTAGCACAATAGTGAGGGTTAAGAAACGTTTCTCAACTGCTTATTGACATCTTAAAACCCCTCTTAATGTTTCTGGCTAGGGCCAGCAACCCTAGACTGTTGCAGTATGCCCTCTTTCGTTCTGTTAGTGCAAACTAGCCCCTAACCCAGCTCTTTGCCCTACTACATGTCAAAGCTGATATCTCTGTTTCCCATTCGCTTCTATGGTCACTACTCTGAATCAATCAACCACCATTTATTAAAGGCCTTATATGGGCCAGGAACTGTTCCAGGCACCAAGAATTCAAAGACAAAAGTGAAACTCTCCTTGCCTGCAAGGACTTTACATTTTATCCCGAGAGACAACATGCACTCGGAAGGTGCCATTATTTTGCCATATTTCCCTGGCTCCATTTTCCAAACCATAAGTCAGTCAATCACCAGGCATATATTAAATGATTACTGTATGCCAGGCACTTTGCTAAGCCCTGGAGATTCAAAGGAAAAAGCAGAAACAGTCCCTGCCCTCAAGGCATTCTAGATATTAAAACTTAATGGGTATAGAGCATGCCCTGGGATAGATGGAAAGTTTAGATCAAAGGTGATCCCTGATCTTTGGGAGCTTCCAGTCTAATCTGAGTGATGAGCAGCTGTGATTAGCAATATTCTATGAAAAAAGCATTAGATGATTATAAAATAGTGTTTTGTGAAGGCCTATGTGAAGCCTTTCCTGGGCCATTCTTCCTCACACTGTCTTGTATTTATTTTCTGTATACATATTTATATACCCTTTGTCTCTCCCAATAGAGTAGCAGCTCCTCAAAGATAGGTACTGTTTGTTTTTACATCTTTGCATCCCCAGTTCCTAGAACAGTACCTGGTACATAGTAGACTCGAATCAGATGCCTTTTCAATGATTTTTAATTGATTACTTAATACTCATAATAAAAACTAAATAATAGATAATGCAAGATAAAAGGGGAAGATCATTTACCAATCAGGGTCATCGTGGAAAGCATATTTCAGGAGGTGGCATTTGAGATGGGTTTTCAAAAGTGAGTAGGAATCTAGGAAGGAGAGGATGGCATCCCAGTCGTAGAAGATAGCCTGAATGGACACGGGCATGGTGGCAAGAGAGTTCAATACATGCTTGAGGGACAAAGTTGTCTAGTTTGGCTCAGTCAGTCATTAAGCAAGCATAAAGTGCCTACTATGCCCCAGGCTCTGTGGACATAAATACAAAGAATGAGACAATTCCTACTCTGGAGGGGCTCATGTTCTATGGAAAAGAATCACTGATTGGTACTCTTTGGTTTAAGGACTATTAGGGATGATCTGAAAGAAGCATGGACTCTATGACGAAAAGCAAGATGAGAAAACATTAGGAAAGTAGAATGGTGGGTGCCTCTGTTGAGAGGTCCCGGAAGGCCAAGCAGAGGAATTCACCCTTTACTTGGGAATCACCAAAGATTTTAAGCTAGGAGTGACGTCTGTACACAAGCATTTATTAATTACCTTCTCTGTGCCAAGTCCTAAAGCTACAAAGACAAAAATGAAATGGCCCCTGCCTTCACCGAGCTTCTGTTTTACCTCAATAAAGGAGGATTGTCCGAGCAGTAACAGAAAGTCGATTTCCTTCTCTCCTCCATCCCTGTAAAATAAATACATCATGTTTGCTCGACATTTGAAAGAAAAGAACAGTGAAGGGAAATGTTTTATGAGCATCCACTGTACTTGCGCCTGAGAGATGAAAGCACAGGATTCAGAGCCTCATAGGAAACCACAAGCCCCCAACATGCTGAGGCTTAGAAAGCTTTCGCAGCCCATGTGCTGCTCCCCCAGTGCTCTCTGCCCTCGTTAGCTCACAAGTATGTTGGTTTCTCCATCTGTTGCCACAGCTACCTGTGTTCCTTTATTTAAGCACAGGAGTCAGACCATGTGGCTGCTCTAATGGGAAATGAGGAGCCCCAGCTGCCAAGCCTCCTGCTGCCCATGGCCAGACCCCAGAGAGCCAAAGGGTCGCTGAAGATCAAGAAGCTGACCAGGAGCCCAGGGTGTCTGTAGTTAAAAAGGCAAGCCTCCCCAATGGGGAATCGAGCCCTAGCCTTATCCGGGACAGAAGGGGAAGGCCCCCTTGCCACTGTACTAATGACTGATTCCAGCATTGGCTGGTTGGCGCAGTTGGTTGGAGCACTGTGCTAATGAGGTCAGGGTCATGGGTTTGATCCCAGTCTGGGCTAGGGAGCTTCCCTCTGTTCCTTGGCCACAGATTGTGTGCTCCTGACCTTGGCCAGCTGTCTCAAAAATTCTGCCCCTTTGCTGTAAGAGAACAAGATGAGAGACTACGGATGGCTTAGCACCAATCCTTCTTGACTAATAATAGTTTACCATGATATAGGACTTTAAGTGTTCTGTATATCATCCCTGTGAGTCAAGTACCACAGGTATTTTATCATCATTTTACAGATGGGGAAACTGAGGCTTGTCCATGGTTATGAAGCTAGCTGGTCTTGAAGGGGAGATTTGAATCCCTCTCGCGTTGCCCTTGGAAAGTCTAGGTCCCTTTCCTCTGTAACAAAATGCTTCTAGCTAGAAGAAATACATCATGCTGTAGAACCTGGTTCTAATAGTCAGTCACTAAAGCATTCTTTATATGCAAAGGACAACATTCTAGCAAAAAGCAAGCCAGGCACTAAGGTATATCATGAGAACTGAAGGGACCACAAAAAATCCTGATTCATTTGTTCAGTCCATATTTGTGGGATGAATACAAAGAGGCCTAAACCACTCTGTTGCCTCATATATGAAATGAAGGATTTGCTCTAGCCAGCAGATGATCTCTGAGGAACATTCAGTGCTAGGGAGGGCTTTGACTGTCAGGCTGGAGATTTCGTGTTTTATCCTAAAGGCAGTAGGGAGCCATTGGAGATTTTTGAGTAGGAAAATTGCATGGTCAGATTTGTGCTTTAGGGATGTCAGTTTGAGAGATATGCTGTAAACAGAGCACATTTAGGAGACGTGCAAAAGTCCTAGAGTAGAGGCTTGGCGAGACACAATGAAAGTTGTATTGTTGACAGATCCTTCTGGTGGTGGTGTGCAGGATATCCTAAGGAAGGAAGATACTGGTTAAGAGACTTTTTAGGAAGAGGCCATTGCAACCACCCAGCCATGAGAGGAAGAGGTGGTGGGGGCAGTGGGAACATGAAAGCAAAGATGGCAGTTGTTGATGGTACAGAGACGGATTAATAGAACTTCACAACCAGTTGGCTATGGGTGAGTGGCACTGGTTGGTACCTCACTAGAAGATGATGTTCAGGAGATCAACCCTCAAAAAGCAGTGAACCAGAGAACTAGAAAGGTGATAACAGCCATGAGAAGCCAGCCTGAGAAATGGTTATAGGAATGTGATTGGGTCAGCTTACAGAAGATGTAGCTATGGGGAGATTGATGCTCAATGACCTCCAAGGTCAGATCTAACTCTTACAATTCATTCATTTGCTTAATCCTCAAGCAGTAATTAAGTGACTGCTCCATGCAAGGCACCAAGGAGACAAAGTGAAAATGAAACTAGGTCCCTGTAGCTGAATCTTCCTTGGAATCCATCAACAAGCATTTATTAAGTGCCTACTATTTGCCAGGCGCTGTGCTAGATACAAACACAAAAGCAGAAAGTCCCTTTCCACAAGGAGTTTACACTTTATGATGAAAATCTATTGTGATGAAAGGAAAAGAAACATTGAAAGAAATCAGAACTCAGATCAGTAGAGCAAAACAGCGGTCTGTGCCTTGGAACAGGGTGACTGAGGGATCCTTTCTGGGTTGGTTAGGTCCTCATCCTCTCTGTTAACTGCTGTCCCCCTCCTCAATTAACCTCATATTATCTATATGCCCTTTGCCTAGTAGGTACCTAGCGAATGTTTCTTGAGTTGAATTGAAAGCAAAGTTTTTGGAAATTGGAAAACTATAAGGTTTATTAGCAGATGCCAATTAAGTCCTTGGCGGATTGAATAATATTATAATTGATTTTGGTAAAAAAAAAAATTCCTGCCATGTTGAGTGGTACTGTGCTCCCGGGTGACCCTGGGACTCTGCAGTGGGAGGAGAGGGCACAGGGAGCTTTTCCCACATTTTGCTCAGAACCAGGTGTCAGAACATTCCAATTTCATTCTCTTTCCTTTCCTCAATCCATGCTGATGTAAAAGCAATGGCCTGCTGCTCCCATTACTAGGGAACCTACAGGTTTACAAATTACTTACCTCCCAGCAACCCCATGAGGGAGACAGTGCCAAATACTGCCATCTCTATTTACAGACAGGAGAAACAAAGCTAAGTGACTCAGAAGGGAAAGTATGCTTTGCTCATGGTCGCACGAAGGCGTCGTGGCCTTGGAATCAGGAAGACCTGAGTTCAAAATCTCTCCTCAAATACTTAGTAGCTAAGTCACAAGCAGTCAACTGACCTCCCAGCTTCCTCACCTGTAAAATGGGAATAAAATGACTGGCTTGTTGTGAAGATCAAGTGATATAATGCAGGGGGGTGGGGGTGGGGTGTCCCAAAAGGCTTTCTGCAGCTTTCAGCTATTAAAATGAGCTTAATAGCTTTAATTTAATTAACTTAAGCTATTAAAGCTTAAAACTACCCAAAAGCTTCTGGGACACCCTGTATATGTAATATGCTTTGATTAAGTGCTATCTAAATGTTAGCTGTGATTGTTATTATTAATAATGTGTATTGGAGGCAGAATTCAAGACATCAGTCTCCTGACTCCAAGTTCACCTCTTTTTTCGCTGTGCCAAACTGCTCTTCTTTCCCTCTCCCTCTCCCTCTCCTTTTCCTTCTCCCTCTCTCTCTCCTTCTCTCTCTCTCTCTCTCTCTCTCTCTCTCTCTCTCTCTCACCTCTCTCCTTTTCTCTCCCTCTCCCCCATCTCTCTCCCTCCTTCACCTCTTCTCTTACCCACATACACCCCCTTCCTTCGTTCTCTCTCTATTTTTTCTTGGTCTTCTCTCTTTCTCTGTCTCTCTCCACCCCCCCCCCACATACTCTTTTTCCTTCTCTCTCTCCCTGTGTCTCTTCTCTCTCTCTTTCTCTGTTTCTCCCTTTACGTATCTCTCTCCCTCACATACACCCTCTCCTTCCGTCTCCCCCTGTATTTCTTCTCTCTCTCTCTCTCTCTCTCTCTCTCTCACACACACACACACACACACACACACACACACACACACACACGCCAACAGACCTAGCAGGCACCTGAGGAAGCAGCAGATGCCGGTGGGTCAGGCTTGGGAGCAGGCTCCAGGCCCAGCCATCTCTCACCAGCCCTTAGCCCTGTGCCCAGCCTGGACTGGGGGAGAGCAGGCTGGGAGCCCCTCCCCCTCCCGCAGCCTGGCTGAGCCACGTTGTTATTCGGGCAACGTCGCCAGGCTTGTTATGGAGCACATGCTTTGCAGATTAGCCTGTTTGTATAGCCAATCGAACATGTGCTCCATCAAAAATTAAAGCATCCTGTTTTAAGGATGGAACAGGAGACATCAGCTGCCACTGTGTAGCAGACAAGGAAAGCCCCAGAGCCCATTACCATAGGTTACAGCAAATGTTAATCAGTGCCAGCAGAGTTAAATAATGCAGTTCGGGCAGATGGCAGCTAGTACATCGACTCACAGATGTGTCCTCGAGTCCCGGAGGTTGCTGTATCACAAGAGTTGTCGGGAACAGTCAGATCTGATGCCGACTGTCAGTATCACCTTTTGTGTTGATGCCCTATCTAGCAGCCGGGGAAGAGGCAGTAATCAATGTGCCTCTCCAGAAGGGAACACTGGGGGAGGGGGGTGGGGAAGCAGGGATGGAAGACCGGAAACCCCAAGTCCTCTTAGAGCCTGAGGGAAGGTGCAAATGACAGCTGAGATTTTCTTAGGACATTACAGGATAGGGAGGTCAACAGGACACTGAATGGGCACGATCCACCTCCAAAATCAACCAAGGCTGACTGACCCAGCAGGCCTTACTTGACGAACCAACGGAGGACTTGGAACCATCAATCGATCAACAATCATTTATTAAGCACCTGCTATTTCCCAAGCACTGTGCTAAGAACTTTACAGATATTATCTCATCTGATCACTGCCTTCAAAGAAGCTTACATTGTGTGATGAAAATTCAATTCAGTAAGCATTGATTAAGTGCCTACTAAGTGCCAGGCACTGTGCTAAGAACTTTACAGATATTATCTCATCTGATCACTGCCTTCAAAGAAGCTTATGTTCTGTGATGAAAATTCAATTCAGTAAACATTCTATGTGCCAGGCACTGTGCTAAGTGCTGGGAATACAAAAAGAGGCAAAAGACAGATCTCGTCCTCAAGGAGCTTGCAGTCTAACTGGGGAGACAACATGTAAACAAATATATACAAAACAAACTATTTAGAGGATAAATAGGAAATAAATTAAAAGAGAAGAGTCACTAAAATTAAGAGAGGTTGGAGAAGGCTTCCTGTAGAAGGTGGGATTTTAGTTGGGACTTACAGGAAGTAGTCAGAGCAGAGGAGAGAGAGCATTCCAGGCACAGGGGAGGGACAGAGAGAGTCCCTGGAGTCCAGAGATGAACTGTCTTGTTTATTCCAATGTCACTAGTTCAAAGAGTGCGTGTTGAGGAATAAGGTGTAAGAAGACTGGAAAGGTAGGAGGGGTAGGTAATTACAACCACAAATCTGCATTAAGAATTAAAATAAAAGCCGTGTGATTAATGAGTGTGCTAGTCAAATTTAAGCCTTTCAAGGACAGGGCCTGTATCATTTGGTATTGGTATCCCCTGTGCCTAGCGCACAGAGCATGATGTGTAAGAGACTTTTTATAAATGCGTCCTCATTTGATTATGAACAAATCTCTTCATTTGTCATTGGCGCTAAGACTGGAAGTAGCACATGAATGACTAATCTTCGTCGGCAAAGGGAGTTTCTATGCCAGGGAATTCCCAGTGCCAGTGAAATCATTTTGGTATTTAGTCATTTTTCACTCATGTCCAATTCTTCGTGACCCCATTTGGGGTTTTCTTGGCAGATACTGGATTGGTTGGGCATTTCCTTTTCTCCAGTACATTTTACTGTCGAGAGAACTGAGACAGACAGGGTTAAGTGACTTGCCCAGAGTCACAAGGCCAGTAAGTCTCTAAGGCCAGATTTGAACTCAGGAAGTCTTCTTGACTTCAGGCCTGGTGCCACCTAGCTGCCTCAATAAAATCATAACTCTATACAAAAAAAAAAAAAAAACAACCCTATGTGTTAAGTGCCAGGGATCACAAACAGTCCTTGCCCTCAAAGAGTTTACATTCTACCCATCACAAGACACATTTCCCTGATATACCCTTCCAGAAGCTAGAAGTAAGTCAGGGCACCTAGATGGAAAGAGCAAATAGAGGACCTGGGGAAATTTTTTTTTGTAATTCTTCTATGAACTCTTTATTATCTTAGCTGATATCTACTGGCATAAGTGGGAGGTAGCTAGAATTCAGATGCAGGTGAAAAGTCATGTGCTTTCAGAGACAGTGAGGAGGTGGTAGCTTCTTCATGTCAAGGACATCCTTGATTTGCTGAATTCCTCTTCCTTGGGATTCCATAAATATAGTAATAAGTCCACCTAACCCAGGAGATAGGCTTCCTCCAACTTCAGCCAATCAGGCCTCACCTGAGCCCAGAAGTAAGGGAGAAAGAAAAAGGGAAGAGAAGGAGGGAGGAAGCATCCAGCTAGCAAATAGCAATCACAAAGTCCATTTATCATTTCCTCTTCATCAAAAGAAGAGTCAATCTTGAGGCCCCAGATAACTGTGTATAAAATAAGGCTGTAGGTTACAGTAGTAGGGTCCATGGACAAGTGTAGGCAGTAACTATCAGAGTCGGAGAAGAGAACAGGACTGTGTAGACCAAGCGCCATCATCTCTCCGCTTTCTAATTCTTCATCATAGCCATCTGGGGCCATTCAGTGTAGGGGCAAATAGCCCCACGGTGTATATACTTCTAGCTTCTGAAGACATCATTGTATGCTGGCATGCACAATAATTCCATGAAAACCAAAGCTATGTTCCATACGCTCTATTTAAGAAGGCAAAAAATTGTAAAATACTTTTTGGAAATTTCCTTTTAAAGAGGTTACACATAAATGAAGTTTGGGACCTGAAAAGTTAGATGTCAGTTACTTGGAAAATGAATGGTCATCTGGACCCAACTTATCCTATAAAACTAGTTGCAATTGTTATAATTATTAATGATAATGCTATAGTTAAAAGAGTCTCCCATAAGCTCCTTGAGGGCAGGGACTGTTTCTGCTTTTTCTTTGTACCACCAGAACTTAATTCAATTCCTGGCACAGTATAAGTACTAAATACATGTTGGTTGATTGATTAGACCAGTGGTGGGGATCCTACGGCCTTGAGGCCACATTTTCATTTCACAGAACAAAACTTTGGATTCTGTCAAAGGGCCACACGTGGCCTCCAAGCTGCAGGTTCCCCACCCCTGGATTAGACCACAGTATACTGGAGCTGGAAGAGACCAATCGTTTATTTTATAGAGGAAAAAATTGAATCTGAAAGATTCCAAGAGATTCAGAGATTTGCCCAAGGACACGTTATAGCTAAGAAGTGGCAAGGCTAGGAATTGAACCCAGGTCTCCTGGTTCTTAAGTCCACTGCTTTTTCAACTTTGTCTTCACGTCCTCATTAGGGAATTTCTCGTCCTCACTCAGTGTCAGCTTTTATTGTCTTAATTTTGATTGTGTTTAAGGACTGTGACAGAGTTTCATAATCTAGCACCAGGGAAATAGAGTTAAAAGTCACTGTGAGCTTGCTCATATAATTGAAACCAGCAGGGTCTATTGCAGACACCAGCGGACCGAGGATTGGAAGCCTAGACTATACGTCCCAGCCCTGCCGTTGACTTGTCAAACAACCTTGAACATGCCATGAACTCTGGGCTTCTCCAGTCTCACTGCAGGCAATAGGGTAGAAGAATGTCAGCTCCCTGGGTGCTCCCCAGGAAGTTTAAACAAAATAATAAAGCTGGGGGAGGACATTGCCTCCTGAGGTTCCTTACTTCTAATCTTCAGGAGATAGAATAAACTCTAGGAAGCAGGTTTATAGAGCTAGGGCTGAATGGGACCTCAGACTGAGGCCCAAACTGAGGTCCAAAGAGTGACCCAAGGTCTAGAGGAGCAGCTCTCCTGATCCAAGCTCCTCAGGGGGACAAGAGGCCATCTAAACCACACTGTTAAGCCACTTGCCCAAGGTCGCACAAGATTTGAGCCCAAGGTAAAAAATCGTGGTATCACCATCTAGAGCTGGAAGGGAACCTCAAAGACCATGTAGCCCCTACCCCTACCTGAGGCCAAGAGAATTAAGTGATTCTCTCCAGGCCACTGGGTAGTAAGTTTCAGAGGCAGAATGCTGATGCATTAAGACTTAGAATTAGTTGGCCTCATGGGGATGGCCCAGAATTTCAGTAGAATGGTAACTGGAAGGTGAATAGGGTATGAGAGCCAAGTTTCATGCCCAAAGGGGCCAGTGAGCATCACTCACTTTCATTGATACACAAATAACTCATCGAGTCATCTTGCAAGGCTGGCTGGTGGGTGTGTGGATGATATCCCCACTACTAGAACCATCCTCCCTGACCCACAAGGCATGGCAGCTTCCCTTTAATTCTCTGTGCAGAAGACAGCACTTAAGGGAAAGGTTGGGGTGTGCTGGAGCCAGCTCTTACCGCTTTGCAAAACGGATCATTAAATTTCCACCGTGAGCATCGCACCTCAGAAAGCAACAAATGCTACAAAGAAGGGCTTGATTTATTGTTTTGTTGGTTTCTAGACTTGAGAATGATAGAGAAAATGTTAATAATGCAGAGTAAATTTAAGATGTGTCATATGTTTATTTTTCTGAAGAGCTGGTTGTTAAACTTTTACCAGCACGTTACTGTTCAAGAAGGGCCCACGTACGTTCCATACCCAAGTTACCTTAGGTGTTCTTGTTGAGTTGTTTCAGTCATGTTCAACCCTTTATGATGCCATTTGGGGTTTTCTTGGCAAAGATCCTGGAATGGTTTGCCATTTCCCTCTCCAGCTCATTTTACAGATGAGCAAACTGAGGAAAACAGAGGCTAGTGACTTGCCCAGGGTCACGTAGCTAGTAAGTGTCTGAAGCCAGATTTTAATTCATGCCTTCCAGACTCTAGGCCGGGCACTCTGTCTACTGAGCCATCTAGCTGCCTCCACCTTGGAGTGAACCATGCTTTCATAAGACTTTGGAGCAATTAGTTCTGTGTGCCCACTTGAGAGTAATGGATTACTCTCAAGTAATCTCAAATTCAGTAACTGAATTCAGAGTTCAGTCTCTGAAAGTAATAGATTGAGGAGGGTAGAAACTTGACCCATCAAAAAAAAACATGGAAATTAAATCAGGGTGGCTTGGAGGGGGTGGAGAGTAGATAGTCATTTATATAGTAGGAGTTTGCAGGGTGGCAGGGGATTTTGATAATAATACAAGAAGTCTTTGATTAATCATGCCTGTATTTATTATCACAGATTAATTGTGCTGGGACCCTTGTATAGCTCAGGTCCTGTCTAGGGGAGGAGAGGATTAGAAAAACAAAGAGAAGAAATTACCAGACACTGGATGACATTGGCATCCCTGCCTTTAATGAGATCTGCTTCCAACCCCAGCAAATGATCTTGGTTGACAGTTTATTAGCATTTACATGGGACCTACAGCCTTGGTCCATGTAGATAAGGAATCATTGTAAAATGCTAGTTTTCTGGACTGTCCGTGACATACTCTGCTACCTCCAGAAGAACGATCCCCTGTGTAATCTGCAGGATGCCGAATCCAAAAAACGAGATTATAGGATCATAAATCATAAAATATAGGCTGGAAGAGGCTTCTGAAGCCATCTAGGCCAGCCCTTTTAATTCACAAGTGAGAAAACTTGGGCCAGCAGTGGTGAAGTGATTTAAGGTCATACAGTGACCTCAGGAGCTCAGAGGCCATCGAGTTCACCCCACTTGTTTTATGGCTGGAGAAAATGGGGCCCAGAGACACCAACCAACCTGCCCAAGATCACGCAAGAAGGAAACATCAGAGACAGGCATGGGATGGCAAATGAGGAAATGTGGTGCTTAGCTTATTGGGGAAGCATTCTACATGGATACAGTCCCTCAAAGAATCAGGTGTTCCGCCCTTAAAATGGTAATGATAGATGACTTAAGAGAAGCAATCTTCATCACCCATGGATTGTTGTTGGACATTTTGGGATAAAGAGAGTCTGCTCCTTCACTGTTCAAGGAGAAAATGATAATTTCAAATGCAGATAGAATTCTGAGTTACAAGGTCTCTCTGCCATACACCAGGAAGGATTTTGGCTGCTTGTTTCTTAGTATAAAACATTGAGTAAGATTTAAGCCCGATGCATGGTGGATGATTTTGCTTCCATTAGCCCTAATGCTTCTGTGGTTTCACTTGAGGTCATGAGTGGATTATTTTTGTTGCATTAGTCCGGCAGCTGTCAGCTCTATCAATACCACATAATTCATTCAATGCTGTGTTTTTGTTTTTGTTTTTTTTTTAAAGAAGATATGACCATCAGCGCATGCATGAGGCCATTTTTTTAGAAGTTTATTTAGTTGATTACAGGGTGTCAAACTATCTCAATCTTCTTTATCCCCAGTGTCATGAGGGTCACTTATGGATCAGGCATGATCCCGTAGGCTCAAGTGGTGACCAGGCAAGTATATTTTTCCCACCAAGGCATATGGAGACAAAAAGTAATAAATCCCCAGTGTCTTTAGTATTGCCTTTCAAAGGCCTGGGGTATGTGCATGACATTTATCATTTATATGGTATAGGAGATGCAGGAATATGCTTGATGTTGTCAGCCTAATGAACTCGTGATAAAAAAAAAACTCACTCCACAAACTAGATTTTATCCCGTCTCTAACTTGGTCGATGAGTCCTGGGAAGTTCCTTGGCACCCAGAGGTTAATTGACATTTCTAGGGTCACATAGCTAGTAAATGTCTGAGTCTAAATTTGAACCCAGTTTTTTCTGGCTCCAAGAACAACAGTCTCTCCACTGTGACACATCACTTTCACTTATAGAGGCTAGATTTCCATTTGCTTTTTATTTGTTTCATTGTGGTTAGAGGCCAAACTGTGATCTCAGTGGTTAAAAAAATTCCCAATAAAGGAATCCCTTCCATCAATGCAGAATGGCACCTGGTCTGTAGCTTAGAATCTTAGAAAGCTGCCTGGGATACTGAGAGGTTAACATTTAGAGGCCATCATGTCCAAGCCCCTTGCTTTACAGATGAGGAAACTGAGGTTCAGAGGTTAGGTTGGACATAGTATGAGTCAGATTTGAACCCAGATCTTACTGACCCATAGGCTATCTCTCTAGGCACTAATTCATACTGTGTCTCATATTTTATCTCTTATTTAATAATATTTTTTTAAAAAAGTCGCCCTCTTAGAAGGGGCCATCCTCAAAGCTACATTGAATTAAGTATTAACAATTTATTGTGTGACATGGGAATTAAGTTAAAAAAGCATTTATTAAATCCCTACTGCATGCATTGTGCTAGATACCATCAGGGCCATACTTCAGGGCTTTGAAAGATACCTGATCCCACCAATGTAAATACCCCTTCTAGGAATGAAGAACTTTTGGGGAAACAGAACAACTGTTTAAGTTTTGAGTCAGTGTTCTGGATTTAAGTCCTTTTTTCTGCCAGTTGCTATGTGTGTGATCTTGGAGATGTTATAAAACCAATAGACAGGCAAGACAATGTTGAAATTATTATGTTAAATGCGGGGAAAACAATCTGTATAGAATAGAAATTTACACACCCACAATGTATTTTCTGGATTCCACTATAACTCTCTTCCTGGCTTATCTGTTATACCTCATTATTGTTACAGAAGAGGCCCAGTTTCTTTTCTTCTCTTATAGAATAGAAAAAAAACAACAGTGGCCTTGGAATTGGAATACCTAGACTCCAGTCCCAGCTCTGATAGTTACTCTCTCCGTGACCTTGGACTGAAGACTTAATGTCCCCCTGCCTCAGTTACCTCATCTGTAGAATGAGGGGGTTGGTCTAGATGGCCTCTAGTGTCCCTTCCGACTCTGGTTCTCTGATATTATCATTATACATTCCTTTAGTACGTGATGTCGGTAATATTATCTTTTGAACAAGGCATCTTTGTTTATGTACTGCTGCCATGGAACACCTGCCTTCTGGGTCTCCAACAGTCCTGATTCTTGCACAACATCCCATGATTCATAGCCACCTACACTTGATAAGACTGATAACACCTTTATACCTGATGGACTGTGTCAACCAGCCAACGACCATTCCTTTAGCCACTACTCTGTCTTAAGTCTATGCCACGCTCGGTTCTGAGCATTCAAATGCCAAAGTGAAATTATCTCTGCCCTCAAAAGGCCCATGTTCTATAAGGGGAGATAATTAATCGACAGGCATTTATTATGTCCCAGGCTAGGTGATGGGGACACAAATGCAAAGAATGAGGAAGCTGTCAAGAAGCTTACGCTATGTGGCAGAAAATCATTAATGTGCATACACAAGTTTAACTGTATTGGAATGAGCATAAACTAGATGAAGAGAAGTAGCTGGAGATAAAGTTCAGAAAATTAGGTGGTACCTAGTTGTGGTGAGAGCCTGAGTGTTGAGTAAAGGAATTTGGCCTTTTTTTGAGCGTCAGTAGGGAACTACCAAAGGTTTTGAAACCAGAGTGGCATTATTCACTTCATAAGCATGTATTAAGTGCCTACTATGTTCCAGACTCCAAACTATGCACTGATGGTGGATCCATCATCAGTATGTCTTCCTCCCCTGAGGCCATTTATATTCTGCTCACACCTTCTCATCCTAAGCAATCTGTGTCCCTATTTTCCCAAAGAAGAACTTTCCAACGTTCAGTTCTTTGGAGACATGCCTGACTGGTGGTTTCATTGGGGTAGGGAATTCCCAATGATTAAACTCCTTCTCCCAAAGCAGATAAGCACCTGCTCTGCAACTTTCTAGTCTAAGGAAGGTTACCTCCAGGTAGGTCTTCCTGTTAACACCAGGCCCTTCTTTGTCCTCTCTGTTCTACTTCTCTGTTCTTAACCTTTCATGATGATGCTGGCAGCAACGTTCCACCCCAGTTGACCATGTTGCCATTTAATAGCTTATGATACAAGTGGGGAAACAAGACTTAGATGGAAACGTCTGGAAATCAAGAAGAGTTAGTTGATATTCAGTGAGTTTGAGGTAGCCAGTATTCAGACAAGTATTTAAAGTGATCAAGAAGCTCTGAAGACAAGACTAAATCTTGTCTTTACTGTCTGTATGATGCTTCTGTAGCATAGAATCATAAGACATCTCTAATCAGGCAAGAAGACAATAAATACCACATGGAACTTAAGGTCATTTAATGCTGTGAAATTTCACATAGTTACCCTAGGCAGGAAGGAAACTGTTGTCGATAAGCCAATCTCTAATACTGCCATAAGCCAGGACCACTCCTACATAAGCTCTTTTTTCTCATTCATTGTTCTATCACAATTAATTGAGTTATTATAAACCTAATATCTAATATCAGTATGACCACATAGATTTTCTTTCCCTTTGTTTACATGTAAATTGTCAGCAGAGAAAGTTTCCTGACTTTCCAATGATTTCCTCCAATTCCATCATGGTTTTTTTCTATTTGTTCTTATTCATTTTTCCTTGTATAAGGTCACATTTAGCTAGGATTCTGTGCTTTTTTCACTTGCATTATTTCAAAAAGGTCCTTTGACTTTTTTACATTGTTCTTAATTGTCGATATTAATTGCAGTATAATATTATATTTCATTAATACACTACAGTTTTATCAACTATTCCCCCATTGTTGGATGTCTAAGTTGCTTCCTGGATTTTTTTTTACAGTAAAAAATAATGATGCTATGAACATTTTCCAGTACCTTCTGTTTTAGTTTATTGTTTTTATGACAATTGCATGAATAGTCCCAACAGTGGAGTTATTGGGTTAAACATTGGTTATTTTTTATAACTTTTAGTGCATGTTACTAGATTGCTCTCCAAAAGGATTCTACTAGTGTAGTTCTCCAAGTAATGAATATGTGCCTGTTTCCCCACAGCCCCACCAGCACTGAGTTTCCTCTTTTATTTAAAAAATTATTTTTGCCACTTTGTTGGGTGTGAGGGTCTATCTCAGAGTTGTTTTCATTTATATCTCTTTGGATGTTAATGAAGTTAAGCTTTTTTTTTCAAATAATTAACTATTTGTGTTGCCTTTTTTTAAATGCCTCTTTATATCCTTTGACTATGTATACATTGTGACCTAGAAGTAAAACCCTTGGGTTCTTTTTGGACTGGTTCTCTGTTAAAAGAAATAACAAAGAGTTCTACAGCCAGGATAATAAGGCTCCTTTTAAGTTGTTTCTTCAAAACCCGTAAGGGTAGGATAGGAGGGTTGGAATAAAGGACAAGTATTCCATTTATCAACAAAGTCCCCTGTGTGATAAAAAAATATCTATTGTAATTAAAGTCTGAAAAAAAATTATTTGGGATGCCAGTTTTGTTTTGGCCAAATGGTACCAATGACACTTTCCCAGTGATTTTAACCATGTCCATTACCCATTATAACAGAGAATAAAACCATCTGCCCAAATCCATTGTCCCATGGAAATTGATGAGGGCAAAATATATTTAAAACGCTTAAACACCTTGGTTGATTTTCATTGTATTCTGATGTCAGGTCCTAAACTTATTGTTGGAAAAGAACTTAGAAACCAGCTAGTCTCAGTGCCCTCATTTTTCAGATAAGGAAACTGAGACCCAAAGGAAGGCAAGGAATTTTCCCAGTGTCTCACAGAGAGAAAAGGAACAAAGCTAAGATAACTGATGAAATGACCCATCTAACGTCTAAAATGTGTGCATATGTATATGTGTGTATCATGTATATATGCACATGTGGGTATATATGTGTACGTATGTACAACTATATGTATGTATATATTATATATGTGTGTGTATATATACATATATATGTATGTATATATATATATATGTATGTATGTGTGTATCTTAAGTTGAATTACAATTTTAAGCCTGGGGTGAACTGTCAGGAAAATATTTCTTTAAAAAATGCACATATGCTTACCTCCAAAAAAATAATCGCAACTTTTGGAATAAAATAGTTTTAAAAGCAACAAATCTCAACCTCAGTTCTGTAGCTATGTTAAAGGTTTCACTGTTTTCCCACTGTTGAGGCATCACTGCCTTATCTCCAGAGCTTACTCAGCATGTCCAAAGTATTGAAAAACAGACAAATGATCAAGGAATTTAGGCAACAGCTCCCTCCCCAAAGCCAGAGGGATATTCTTGAGAAGGGGGCAAAGGGAGGGAGAAAGCATGAAACTTATTTAACAAGAAAGATTGGAGGCAGGTAATCTACATAATATATCCACCGGCATTAAGACTGTCATCTTGGTATGGCATGGGGGTGCGGATTTCGCAATAGCTGTCTTTCACTGTCGGATCTAATAAAGAGTACTGGTCAGCTGAAATTCCCTGGGAGTGCAGAGTGATGTTTCGTGAACTGTGTGTGCCTGAGGCCTCTCATGCATGATTTAAACTGCTTTGTAAATGTCAATAGGTGGGAAAGCATTGGATCCCTTGTAGATTTCTCCAAATCCTTCAAGATGTATATTCCGAATAGAAACCGTGCTATGCTTTCAAGGCCACTGCCGTGTTGTTTGGGGCTTTTTTTTTTACACCTGCCTAACTTGGGGTTTAAGGTGTTGCCAGGAGCAAATTGTTGGTGTGTGCGTGACTTGCTCTAGCTGGCCAATGAAACCCTTTCTTAAGGAAACCTTTGCCCCTGAGAAAACTCCATGGCAATCAGAAGCAGGAACGCGGCTTGCATGTCGAACGTCCTTCAAACTCCAATGCTTTCGCGTGCATCTTTTTTTTTTCTCCCAGAGTGAGCATTTGGTTTGGCTGAACACAATTTTTAGGGGAAAGAGCAGATATAGTAAGTAGATGGCAGTAAGCTGGGGGCAAAGGCTCTTTTTTCAACCAAGGGCATCTGGCTTTTAATTAGGGTTGTTGTTCAGGATTATGATGTTCCCAAGTCTCTCCTTCTTGCTGTCATCCATATCCTCAGGTTTCAGTATCTTTTTTCTCCTTATTTTTATCCCCTTTGTAAGTCATGTTGGCCTTTGAAATGGAGAAAATTCAACAGGTTTTTATTAAGTACCTCCTGTATTCCAGGCACTGGGCTGGGCTTTGGGGATACAAAGGGAAAAAAACAAACAAACATAAAACATTCCCTGCCCTTAAGGATCTTACATTCAATATTAGGATGCCATTATCTAGAAATGAATAACCCCAATTCAAGAGATTCAGCCTAACAGAGTTGACAAAGAGCCAGTCTTGGAATTAGGAAGACCTGGGTTTTAAAACCCCTCTCTGACTCATATTAGTTATGTGACCCTGGTCAAATGGCTTACCAGGGGTGGGGAACCTTCGGCCTCAAGGCCATATGTGGCTCTCTAGGTCCTCAAGTGCGGCCCTTTGACTGAACCCAAACTTCACAGAACAAATCTCCTTAATAAAAAGATTTGTTCTGTGAAACTGGAACTCAGTCAAAAGGCTGCACCTAAGAACCTAGAAGGCCACATGTGGTCTCGAGGCCGCAGGTTCTTCACCCCCTAGCTTAGCCTCTCGATGCAACCAGACAACTCTTTATGAATGTGAGGTGCAGAGAAGATGATGATATTCATTGGTTGGTAAAGTCCCTCACCTGAGGCTCCCTATGCCAATGAAATCACAGGTCTAGTAAAATATACACATACACATTACACGCATATAACATATACATGCAACACATATATTACATGCAACATACACACATACATACCAGCCTGATCCATTTCATGGTGAAACCTTGAGTATTTTGCTTTCCTTTCCTAAGCCTTCGTCTCCTCACCTATAAAATATAAGATGACAGGCTTAGTCTGCATGCCTTCTTTATGCTGTGATATGCTTACATTTAAAATCCTACATTTCCCATGATGTTCTCACTGCATTTCGTTCCTCAGAGATGAGCTAAAAAGTCAACTAACACTTTGTAAATATCACTACACCTGAATAGATCTACGATTTCATTGTTGCAGGTATGATGTAGATTGCAATCCATCCATGCCTTCTCATCCTGAGAGACTCTTGTCCATGTTCTCTTAAGTTCCCTTCCTCTCCTTTTATTGGGGAAGGGGAATTAGCCCATGAAAGTGAATGTCAATGAACTGATTTAGAGCAGGCTTAAAAAAATTTGACCAAGCAATTACAGCAACTTTGGAAAGAGTCTGTTAGTCAATAAGCAGTTATTAAGTGCCTACTGTGTGCCAGGTGTACAGAGAAAGGTAAAAGACAGCTCCTGCCCTCAAGGAATTCACAGACAAGTGAGGGACACAGCACAAAAACAACTGTGTACAAACAAGATATGGTAGAAGTTTAGAGGGAATAAAAATGATGATAGAGGAAAGACCCTAGCCTGGAGGGCCAGTCACCCAGATTGACCCACATGAGTGACAATTTTTTCCAGGCAGGCTGCAGGACTTGTTTTTCCTGACAGCATCTTGTTTGGGAGGAGGGACCGGGGATTATTTGGCCCTCATTTACAGTACCAGGATAAGTTACATGATCACTTGGTGACTGTGCCCGAAATACACTGCCTGCACGTCCCCATCGCCACTGCCCAACCCAAAAGCTGGTTTGGAAGTCAGCTACCTGGATTAGCGAGAGCTTTGAAGCTCCGTCCTCAGCGGGCTCATGTTCCATCGCCGCTGCTTCCCGACCGTTAAGGGAGCCCATTCCGTCTTGCTCTTAGACCTGACCTCAGCTTTGCTTTCTGCGGCTGTTGACAAATTTTCAGACGTCCAGGTTTTATCGGCGGAAGCTTTGAAGAGTGATGAATGGTTCTTGGAAGAGTTTGGTCCTCGCCATAAAATGTCACCCGGCTCATTTATAACTCCATGATGTCCACTCCATAAGCCTTGCTATCACCGCGGTCTATAGATAACTCGTCCTCAGGATGCTTCTTTCTCCCCAAGTTCTTTTTGCAGCTGTCCCTGAAGAAGACTCACTTGACATATATAATAGCTATCAAATGGAGAGGTCCTTATTTTATTGCTCTCCGTGTTTCATCGTTGGCAAATCCCCGTGGGCTGGCTGCAATAGGCAGGCGTATTATGGGAAAGGTGACTCTCCTAGAGTTCCTGTGCCCTGAGGACATTATTATGTGCTAGAGAACCTTGTTACACTGTAAAGTTGGTTCAAACCAATCATGGCCGAATGGCCATTACCAGTGCCAAGAATGTAAGTCTTGTAAATTCTCTCCCGTAAAGCCGCCCTTTCCATTACATTACATCATGGACCAAGGCTTCTGATCTGGCAGGAGCTATATCCCACGGGCCTCGAAGACTAAACAATGCCTTTACTGCTCAATATTGGTCCCCCTTCAGTGGCTTATGGAGGCAAGCAAGACTGCTATTTATAGATTTACTTTCTGCTTCTCCAGTTCAGCGCAGTCAGCTTTGACACACTGTCCCAGTAATCTGATCAGCCATGCTGCTTTTAAATGAAGGTCTAGGCCTTGGCCTCTGCAGAGAGGGTGACAGCTGTCAGATACAGATAGTAGTCTGCAGATCCTGGCTGCTAAAACCCACTCATTCATTCCTGTTACAGATCATTGCCCACAGCTTGAAGCCGTGCTTTACAGTCCGCCGATTAGTTGGCAAGAAATCTACATACTGTATTAGCAAGGTCAACCACTGAGATAAAGGCTCAGACTTAAACCTAGCTGAACTATTTTTAAACTGATAGCCACGTGTTAAGATTGGTTATTCTGGAAGGTCTTGCTCCCCACCCCTATCTTCCTTTCTTAATTGTCTCTTTAAATAAATAAAATCATTGTGGTGGAATGTAATGGAGCCCCTTCAGTGGAATTAATGGAAACCTTCCCCCTCCCCCCTTCTTTTTAACCTTTCTAAAAGCAACTGCCTGAGAATGGGTCTTCTTGGCACCTCAAGGAAGCACCTTGGGGGTAGGTAGCATTGTTAAAATTCATTGCTTGTCCTAATCAAAATGAGTTTGGGGAGCTCAATCCAGTGCTTACTGGATGAAAGTGGGTTTTGTACAAGTGCTCCTTGGCCATGAAGACTTGATTGGGTAGGCCCACTGCCTAGAGAGAGGAGAGTTACTGAAGCAGGAGCCCAAATTGCCTCTCACTGCCTCAGCAAAGATGTGGGCAGGATAAAACGCATCTTGTGTCATCATCCGGTCTGGCTTGTGGATGCTGATCCTCTGACTCATAGTTTAGAGCTGGAATGGACCTCGGAGGCCATCTGGTACAACCCCCTCCACTCACAGATGAGGAAACTGAGGCCCAGAGTAATAAAGCAACTTGCCCACGGTCACACAGATTGTAAGCTTCAGAAGCAGTAAAAAATGTCACCTCTTAGAAGCCTTTCCTGATCTTCTCAACTGCTAGTATCCCTCCTTCCAAACTTTTGTTCATTCATTTTTTGTTGTGTCTGACTCTCTGTGACCCATTTAGGGTTTTCTGGGCAGAGATACTGGAGTGGTTTGCTTCCTTCTGTGGCTCATTTTACAGATGAGGAAACTGAGGTAAACAGGGTGAAGTGACTTGCCCAGGGTCACACAGGTAGTAAGTGTCTGAGGCTGGATTTGAACTCAGGAAGATGAGTCTTCCTGCCTCTAGGCCTGGTATTCTAGCCACCGTGCCACCCAGCTGGCCATACTACCTTGTATTTAAACATTTTGCATTTATTCTTTATAAATTTGTGTAAGTACTTCCTGGGATCATTCAGTTTTGTCTTTGTCTTCTCAGTGCTTAGCAAACATGGTAAACATTACCTGTCTGTTGATTGATTGATCCATTGGTCAATGACTGCTTGGCTTCCTTGAGGTTTGATTGGAGGAAGCCCGTCACTTCATTTCACAGCCAGGGTTCTTTGGAAACTTCACCCTCTAAAAGACACGCCAGCATATCCCTAGCATTGACTCAGAACCCTTTCCAAGGCAGGGAGAGGCTTAAGCATCTGGACCTTAGCACGCCAGCTGTGTGCTTGGGGTAATGTTGGACAGAAAGGCTGAGGGGAGGAGGAGACAAAGGACAACACCCCCATTAATTCTTTTCTGACTTCTTGTAAATAAGGGAGCATCTGAATGGCGTCCCTGGCACTCCTGCCCGTGTTTCCAGCTGTGTGTGTGGCATCCATATGGAAGCTGGGTCACCCTTTTACTCCTGGAATCATTGTCTCTGAGACGGTGCTGAGAAACCCAAATGTGGAAGCCTTAGGGAGGATGAGGCCCGGCTGCTGAGAAAGCGCCCCTGAAGAAGCTCTGAAAGTGTTCAAGGGAGAACTTTTTGGCACAGCGAGGAGGTTTTCTTAGACTTTTTACTCTCCCATACTCTGTGATCCAGCCAGACCAACCTTCTTTCTTTTCCTTGCCCATAATACTCCATTTTCTGATTCTCTGCCTTTTTACAGGCTCCGCCTCCCCATCCCTGGAATGCCCCTCCACGTCTCCCCTGCCTCCTGGCTTCCTTTAAGGCTCGGCTCAAACCCCACCTTCCACAAGAAGCCTTTCCCAGCCCACTCTACTGTGAATGCCACCCCTCTGAGATTGCTTTCTAGCTACCCTGTATATATTGGGCAAGTATATAATTGTTTGCTTATCGCCTCCCCCATTTAAATGTGAACATCTTGACAGAAGGAACTGTTTTTTGCCTTCCTTTGCATTCCCCCCTCCCCCGCCTTAGTGCAATACTAGGCATACAGCAGGTGCTTAATAAATGCTTGTTAGCTTGATTTGTTGGCTTACAAGCACAACTTTAGTCAACAAATTCAACGGAATTCAATGAACTTTTATTAGGTTCATCATGTCTCTGATGCTTTCTACCTATGTGACCTTGGGGTAGGTCTACCTCAGTTTCTTCATCTGTAAAATGGAGATGATACTAGCAACTACCTCCCGGGGCTTTCTTGTGCCTTTGAACCATTCCAGCAAACCCAGGAGGAGGAGTGATGAGGGGATGGGTCAATGTATGTATGGAAGGGGGTGAGAGGCGAGGGTGGGGGGGTGAAATATTGTTCCTTAAAACATTTTCCTAGACATAATAAAGCATTAAAGTGAGAATATTGTTGAGACAGCTTCCATTAAGCATGCCCCAGGACTCAAATGGGAAGTGCTTAGCACAGGGATTTTCACGTGTGCTATATAAATGGTGGTTCTTACTGTTACTGTTATTATTATGTGCCTGTCATGTTTCCAGTGCTTACTACCTTTGTGTCCTTGGACAAGTCACTTGACACACAGAATCATAGATTTAGAGTCTAGAAGGGACCATAGAGACCTTTGAGTCCAACCCCTTCCTTTCACAAATAAAAAAGACTGTGAGAGTTTGTCAGTGAATGTCTGAGGCAGGATCTGAACTTCCTGCCTCCCAGCCTAGTGCTCTGTCCTACCACCACCTGGCATCCCTTAGCCCCTGAGGTCAAGCCCTAAGGTCCTTCCCTGCCGCCCAGCTATGATCTATGTGTAAGGTAGTGTACCAGGCCCTGCAACCGCAAAGGCAAAAACAACCCAAAAGATCCCTGTCCTCAAGGAGCTTACAGTCTGTTGGGACATATATCATACACAGAGATAAATAAATGCAGAATTAATCTCAAGAGGGGATGAGTATTGACAAGTTGGGGGATCCTGGAAGGCGTCATGTAGGAGAATGAACCTGAGCTGTGTTTTGAAGGAAGTGAGGGATTCTGCGTCATGGAGGTCAGAGGAGGAAGTGGAGACCAGCAAGGTCATATTTAAACTGACCGGTTAGCTGCTGGTTGTGCGCAATGTTCCATCTCTGGTTTACTTGTCTTTGCACAGGGGATCCGTCCTCCCTCTGCCCCTCTCAAGTGTGGCATGTATCCACTTACATATATCCATATATCCATATGTATATTACATGTACATATATGAGAGAGAAAAGGGGGAGAGAGAAGGAAGGAAGGAAGGAAAAGAAAGGAAGGAAGGAAAAGAAAGGAAGGAAGGAAAAGAGAGAGAAAGAGAAATGGATGGATGGATGATGGGTAGATGGATAGATAATATAGACAGGTAGATAACTAGAAAGATGAATGGAGAGATGAATGAATGTATGGGTAGATGGATAGATGGGTAGATGATAGAGACAGGTAGAAAGATTATAGATAGATGGATAGATGCAGATAATAGATAACTATACAATGTGTTCTAAAAGTCTTAGTGCACCTTTAAGCATTAATGGCTTAAACTATTAAGTAGCTTAAACTATTTAAGCTTTCATAGTTTAAAACAACACTAAGACTTTTGAGATACCCTGTATTTCAATAGAATTGGTTTCCTTTGTAATCATGCATATTTTATCCAACATCTAGGAACCTTGTTCAGAGAAGAGATCCATGGGCTTCGTCAGGCCACCAAAAGGATAAGAACGCCCAATCTAGTCCAGTTCCCATATTTTACAGAGGGAGAAACTGAGTCTCAGAAAGAAACACAGTCATTTGCTCAATGTCATCTGGCTGCTTAGTGGCAGGGTTGGAACTC